>NC_090650.1:33647614-33867614 GCF_040937935.1 Hyperolius riggenbachi | reverse complement strand
CTGATTTTGTAGAAGTCCCAATGATTCCGAATGATAGTCCAGCATTGTGCCAGGAATTCCTTTCTGTCAGCCTTATGTGGTAGCTGCCTAGACCCACAGACAGCGCCTCAAACTTTATATTAATCCATCGCCAGTACAGCTAGGCCTTGAAGTCTTCATTCCTCATAGCCATACAACACAAGCAAACCAAACAACCTCATAGCACAGATATCTCATCAGCTCAATTACACCACCAACTGCACCAGGGGAGTGCCCAGTTCAGCAGATCAGGTGTTTCTGACAATATTGTCAGATTTGACAGGATTAGCTGCATGCTTGTTTTTAGTGTTATACAGATACTACTGCAGCCAAATAGATCAGCAGGGCTGCCAGGCTACTGGTATTGTTTAAAAGGAAATATATATGGCCGCCTCCATATACAGGTCCTTCTCAAAAAATTTGCATATTGTGATGAAGTTCATTATTTTCTGTAATGTACTGAAAAACAGACTTTCATATATTTTAGATTCATTACACACAACTGACGTAGTTCAAGCCTTTTATTGTTTTAATATTGATGATTTTGGCATACAGCTCATGAAAACCCAAAATTCCTATCTCAAAAAATTATCATATCATGAAAAGGTTCTCTAAACGAGCTATTACCCTAATCATCTGAATCAACTAATTAACTCTAAACACTTGCAAAAGATTCCTGAGGCTTTTAAAAACTCCCAGCCTGGTTCATTTCTCAAAACTGCAGTTATGAGTAAGACTGCCGACCTGACTGCTGTCCAGAAGGCCATGATTGACACCCTCAAGCAAGAGGGCAAGACACTGAAAGAAATTTCTGAACGAATAGGCTGTTCCCAGAGTGTTGTATCAAGGCACCTTAGTGGGAAGTCTGTGGGAAGGAAAAAGTGTGGCAGAAAACGCAGCACAACGAGAAGAGGTGACCGGACCCTGAGGAAGATTGTGGAGAAGGACCGATTCCAGAACTTGGGGGACCTGCGGAAGCCGAGTCTGGAGTAGAAACATCCAGAGCCACCGTGTACAGGCGTGTGCAGGAAATGGGCTACAGGTGCCGCATTCCCCAGGTCAAGCCAATTTTGAACCAGAAACAGCGGCAGAAGTGCCTGACCTGGGCTACAGAGAAGCAACACTGGACTGTTTGCTCAGTGGTCCAAAGTACTTTTTTCGGATGAAAGCAACTTTTGCAGGTCATTCGGAAATCAAGGTGCCAGAGTCTGGAGGAAGACTGGGGAGAGGGAAATGCCAAAATGCCTGAAGTCCAGTGTCAAGTACCCACAGTCAGTGATGGTCTGGGGTTCCATGTCAGCTGCTGGTGTTGGTCCACTGTGTTTTATCAAGGGCAGGGTCAATGCAGCTAGCTATCAGGAGATTTTGGAGCACTTCATGCTTCCATCTGCTGAAAAGCTTTATGGAGATGAAGATTTCATTTTTCAGCACGACCTGGCACCTGCTCACAGTGCAAAAACCACTGGTAAATGGTTTACTGACCATGGTATCACTGTGCTCAATTGGCCTGCCAACTCTCCTGACCAGAGCCCCATAGAGAATCTGTGGGATATTGTGAAGAGAAAGTTGAGAGACGCAAGACCTAACACTGGATGAGCTTAAGGCCGCTATCGAAGCATCCTGGGCCTCCATAACACCTGAGCAGTGCCACAGGCTGATTGCCTCCATGCCACGCCGCATTGAAGCAGTCATTTCTGCAAAAGGATTCCCGACCAAGTATTGAGTGCATAACTGAACATAATTATTTCAAGGTTGACTTTTTTTTGTTTTAAAAACACTTTTCTTTTATTGGTCGGATGAAATATGCTAATTTTTTGAGATAGGAAATTTGGGTTTTCATGAGCTGTATGGCAAAATCATCAATATTAAAACAATAAAAGGCTTGAACTACTTCAGTTGTGTGTATTTGAATCTAAAATATATGAAAGTCTAATGTTTATCAGTACATTACAGAAAATAATGAACTTTATCACAATATGCTAATTTTTTGAGAAGGAACTGTACTCCTTGCTTCAGGTTCCCTTTAAAATCAAACATAAAGACCTAATTTTTATAGCCAACGCACACAGGCACCATAACATCTACTGCATTCCTCGTACCAGAGTCTGCTAGCAAGTTTGCTTTCATAGGAAAATATTCACATTCGATTGGGATGTAAATTAAACATGTATAAAAAAAATAAACATTAAAACAGAATTTGGAAGGCATTATCCGTGATCACCCGGCGATTGTGTAAAACAAATGCCATTTTGCATCACTTGTTACCCTGCAATGCCTCCGTGCAGTCGCTCACATCTGCTATGCAAGCGCAGCGATTTGCATTTCGTAATTTGCATGGTCTTCGGCCCCACTTCTCTGCGCGGTAATTGAAATCCATTTTATGCAAATGGCCTGCTTAATATTTCAGTCACATTGCTGTATTTAAATTCCACCCCCCTTTTTTGGTGAAAATCGCCAAAAGCAAATATTTAAATTATTTTTTATCAGTTCCATTTCGCCCCGAGGAGGTGAAATTTGTCTCGCCTATCAGCCAGTCATCAGAAAAAAATGGTAAATTCCTAAACCACTGTACAAATGAAAATTGGTCATGCTTTTGGTTAAAAAGTGAAGGATTTTAAAAATATATTGCATGAAGAGTGTGCAAGATAACAAAAGCCAATATGTGAAACGGCATAAATGATCGATTTTATAGTTTAGGGTAGTTTTGAATCAGGATGACTCCATAACATAAGGCTGCTTTTACAGTGGGACGTTACAGGCGCGTGTTAGAGCAGCTTGTAACGCAGCCCCACCGCACAGTAATGAAAAATCAATGGGCTGTTCACAGTGTCCACGTTGCGTTACATTGTAACGCTGCACATCCGTTGAGTGCTGCATGCTGTGCGTTATGCGCGGCTAAGCCGCGTTAGACTGTGCGCACATGCTCAGTAGTGTTGGGGAGGAGTGGGGAGCAGCCAGGCACATGGCTAATTATTATTCACTGCACGGTGTGACGTGCAGTGTTTACTTCCTGGAGCGGCCGCACTGTGCGGCGATTGGCGGGACCACGTGATGCCGCATGCGTCCAAGAGTACGCATCACGGACGCCAGAGTGAGCTGCACAACGCAGCTCTGCCACACGAGACCTTGGTTTCGAATCTTGGCTCTTCCTGTTCAGCAAGTCAGCACATATTAGGTGAGGAGACCTTGGACAAGACTCCCGAATACTGCTACTGCCTATACAGCACGTCCTAGTGGCTGCAGCTCTGAAGCCTGGAGTACGCCAGGAGAAAAGCACAATATAAATGTTCTGTGTCTTGTCTAATGCCTAAACTAGCAAAAGTGAATACAACCCCAAGGGAAGAATGTCAAAATCCTGCCCAATTAGACATTTTTTTTTTTTACTTCCCAGGGTCATGAGACTCGTTAAGTGTCACAAGGTCTCAGGTGTGAATGGGGAGCAGGTGTGTTAAATTTGGTGTTATCACTCTCATATTGGCCACTGGAAGTTCAACATGGCACCTTAAGGCAGGAAACTCTCTGTGGATCTTCAAAAAAAGATTTATTGCGCTACATAAAGATGGCCTAGGCTATACTCCACATCATATCTAGAGGCTGTCTTTTGCAAATAGATGTAAGAGTGCTGCAGAGGTTGAAGGTGTGTGTGTGTGTGTGTGTGTGTGTGTGTGTGTGTGTGTGTGTGTGTGTGTGTGTGTGTGTGTGTGTGTGTGTGTGTGCGCACACACGCGGACGTGTGAAATTGGTCTGCATGGCTGCCATCCCAAGAAGGAAGCCTCTTCCAAAGATGATGCACAAGAAAGCCCACAAACAGTTTGCCAAAGACAAGCAGGCTAAGGACATGGATTACTGGAACCATGTCCTGTGATCTGATGGGACCTACCAGTAGATACATTCATTTGGGTCAGATGGTGACAAACCTGTGCTGTCAGCTAGCTGAAGAGTACAAAGACAAGTGTGACTTGCCTACAGTAAAGCATGGTGGTGGGAGTATCATGGTTTGGAGCTGCATGAGGGAGTTACAGATCATTGAAGGAAACATGAATGCCAACGCACTGTGACATAATGAAACAGAGCATGATCCCCACCCTTCAGAAACTGGGATGCAGGGCAGTATTCCAACATGATAATGACCCCAAACACACCTTCAAAATGGTGTGCCTGTAAAGGTGCTGGACTGGCCAAGCGGTGCTTTAGACCTAAACCCTATTGAGCATCTGTGGGGCATCCTCAAATGGAAGATGGAAACCACAAGGTCTCTAACATCCACCAGCTTCATCATGGAGGAGTGGAAAAGGATTCCACTGGCAACCTGTGAAGCTCTAATGAACTCCAGAACTCCATACCCAAGAGAGATATGGCAGTGCTGGAAAATAATGGTGGGCAGACAAAATATTGGCACTTTGGGCAGAATTTTGAAATTTTCCACTTGGGGTATATACACTTTTGTAGACATTTATGGCCACGTGTTGAGTAACTTTTGTGGGACAAAAAATGTACACTGTTATACAAGCATCCCATGAGAAGATACAATAAAATATTTATAAAAATGTGAGAGGTCTGTACTCACTTTTGTGAGACACTAAGTTTATAATAGTTATGGTCATAAAAAGCTAATGGTAGAAGAGGGGGAGGGGGGGTTACACAAGCGGGGATTATACCAGTATATATTTATTCCTTACATTTGTCACAGGCATTTAGATAAAAATAACCTCAGGCAATTACTGAATTAAGACAGGGCAGCACGGTGGCGTAGTGGTAAGCGCTCGCAGTGCAGGGTCCCCGGTTCGAATCTCAGCTAGGTCAACATCTGCAAGGAGTTTGTATGTTCTCCCCGTGTCTGCGTGGGTTTCGCCTGGACACCCCGAGTTTCCTCCCACATCCCAAAAACATACAGATAACTTGATTGGCTTCCCTCAAATTGGACCTAGACTATGATACACACACTACACGATACATACATAGACATATGACTATGGTAGGGAGTAGATTGTGAGCCTCTCTGAGGGACAGTGAGCGACAAGACAATATACTCTATAGCAGGGGTGCCCACACTTTTTCAACTCGCAAACTACTTTTAAAGTTATCGAGCCCCAGAGATCTACCAACATTTAAAATTCTAAACTTTGCATATCTTCCCCCCCACCCCCATCATGATTGGGCAAAGGCAGATTTCTTCCCCCTACTACCACATTAGCAAGAGGACTTTCCTGCCCTCAGTATAGGTAGCTAGGCATAGGTGCCCCCAATACAGGCTGGTCAGGCATGGGTGCCCCCAGTATAGGTTAGCCAAGCATGGATGCCCCAGTATAGGTAGCCAGGCATATGTGGTCAGTACAGGTAGCAAGGCATATGTGGCCAGTACAGGTAGGCAGGGATATTTGGACAGTGTAGGTAGCCAGAGATATTTGGCCAGTGTCGGTAGCCAGGGATATGTGGCCAGTGTAGGTAGCCAGGGATATGTGGCTAGTACAGGTAGCCAGGCATGTGGCCAGTGTAGGTAGCCAGGGATATGTGGCCAGCGTAGGTAGCCAGGGATATGTGGCCAGTGTAGGTAGCCAGAGATATTTGGCCAGTGTAGGTAGCCAGGGATATGTGGCCAGTGTAGGTAGCCAGGGATATGTGGCCAGCGTAGGTAGCCAGGGATATGTGGCCAGCGTAGGTAGCCAGGGATATGTGGCCAGCGTAGGTAGCCAGGGATATGTGGCCAGTGTAGGTAGCCAGGGATATGTGGCCAGTGTAGGTAGCCAGGGATATTTTGCCAGTGTAGGTAGCCAGGGATATGTGGCCAGTGTAGGTAGCCAGGGATATGTGGTCAGTGTAGGAAGCCAGGGATATGTGGCCAGTGTAGGTAGCCAGGGATATTTTGCCAGTGTAGGTAGCCAGGGATATGTGGCCAGTGTAGGTAGCCAGGGATATGTGGTCAGTGTAGGAAGCCAGGGATATGTGGCCAGTGTAGGTAGCCAGGGATATGTGGCCAGTGTAGGTAGCCAGGGAAATGTGGGCAGTGTGGGTAGCCAGGGATATGTGGCCAGTGTAGGTAGCCAGGGATATGTGGCCAGTGTAGGTAGCCAGGGATATGTGGCCAGTGTAGGTAGCCAGGGATATGTGGCCAGTGTAGGTAGCCAGGGATATGTGGCCAGTGTAGGTAGCCAGGGATATGTGGCCAGCGTAGGTAGCCAGGGATATGTGGCCAGCGTAGGTAGCCAGGGATATGTGGCCAGCGTAGGTAGCCAGGGATACGTGGCCAGCGTAGGTAGCCAGGGATATGTGGCCAGTGTAGGTAGCCAGGGATATGTGGCCAGTGTAGGTAGCACCACAGTATAAGATTACTGCTACAGCAGCGGCCAGTGTTGGAACTCTGCACCGTATCCACTAGCTTCCTCCAAATTCGGGTTTCCTAATTTGGAAATCCAGATTACTCTGCACACCGCTGTTCAGTACCAAAGCTGGTGAAGAGTATCATAGGGAGGTCACTTGTGCCACGTTTTACGGGACTCCAATGCTTCCTCCTTCCAGCTTGAAGTCCTGTGTGGACCGCAACACTGTGACCCTCCCTACTAGTGGAGGTGCTGAATTAAGAAACCTGCATTCTAACGCTACTGGTAAGTGCCAAAAACAGAGATTTTGCAGTTGACAGCAATTTAAAACTCAATATCCATTGGAGTTACTGTATGCCTATGTATGCAATCCTGGAAGCAAATACGGTATACACTCGAGTAGAAGTCTAGAAATGTAGGTCTGTAACACTTCATAAAAGTATAGGGTTTTCGACTTATACAAGAGTCACATGCAACACTGAGCACACTGAGTAATGTGTGTACTAATAGTGACCTTCCCATTTGCAGCAGTTTACCCAGTGGTAAGTGATACTTTGGGGAAAGGAAATGCCAAGAAAACACAGGCGTGAAAGTCCTGGCTACAAGGTTCAACAAAGAAAGGGGTGGGGGGTGAAGGAGAAATACTGGGCTGCAGGAAGAGGGGGGGATAATTGCTGCACTTGGGGGCCTGGAGGAGTTATTGGCTGCAGTTTAGGACCAGGAGGGGTCAATGGCTGCAATACTGTATGCAGTGCAGTCATTAACCCCTTCTGAGCCCCAAGTGCAGCCATTAACTTTGTTGGGTAGACTTATACTTGAGTCAATAAAAAATTCCAGCTTAAGAGGAACACTGGCCTTCCAAAAAATGACTTGTACTGCCTAGATACAGAATACTGCTGCCAGACTGTTAACCAACCAACCCCATCACTGGCACATAACGCCAGTCCTGCACTCCCTTCACTGGCTACCTACAGAATGGAGGGTCCTATTCAAGATCGGTCTACTGACATTTAAATCACTAAATAATCTGGGCCCTGGATACATGAAATGTTACAGCTGCGTAGCAATCCCTGCAATCTCACATCCACAGGTTCTAATAATCTAGTCATACCTAGAGTCCACCTGGAAACATTTAGTTCCATAGCCTTCTGTCATGCTGCTCCTTACTTTTGGAACTCCCTACCTCAGTAGATCAGGACAGCTCCATCCCTGGACATGTTTAAATCCAGACTGAAAACCCACCTGTTCAGTTTGGCATTTGCAGAAATATACTGTAACTATTGTTGTGTGAATACTTCATGCTACTACCAACTACTGAATCTGAGACAAGTGCTTAGAGTCCTATGGGAGAAAAACGCTATAGAAATGTTATTGTATTGTATAATATTGGAGTCGACTTATACATGAGGTCTACTTGTATATAAGGTAATCAGGAAAGGAAGCTTGCCGCATGCACCTACCTGAATTCCACACGCATGGCAACATATCCTCAGTGTTTGCTGTTGGAGAGACTTTTGCTGAAACTATTATTCTTCCCGAACACCCGCATGCCCTCTCCAACCTCTGGCTGTAGCTTCACATTCGGTACGGTAAAAATGGAAGACACTGCAGAGCAGAGAGACAGAAGACAGACGTCAGACAGGCTCCTAACCCATTGTGACACATCCAGTATAGACATGGTGACAGTTTCATGATGTAGTGTGAAATTATACCATAGATCAGGTTCTGGCTGATTTAATCAATTAACAGCTTCAATAGAGTTATCTCATTTGAGATAAGTGCTCTGCTTTTGACCACAGCGTACAGAACTCGTGCTGTAAATTTTTGGAATGCTTTGATGTCTCTCTGCTAGAGGATATAGAAATTGAAAGCAGGAGTTCTGTTATTGTCTCACACTGCCCCCTAGTGACAAGTAGCCATAAATACACATTACAGCTGTACTAATTGGAAGCAAGGAATGTAACAAATAAATAAATAAAAAAATTGATAAAATAAATTGGCCTGGAGCACTTGCAAGCCTCTAAATTGGCTGCTAAAGGGTTAAAGGCTGTCCATCAAATGTGCAGATGAAATCCATAATAGGCAAAACTCCATTCCTCGGAACAGGGCCTATTCACAAAAGTTCAGTAGAGTTGCTGGTTACAGGAGCGCATGACAATTTCACTATTATTTAAGCTGACAAGGTAGCGCACACTGCGCAATTAGCATTGCCTCGGTAATGCAAGGATTGTTAGACTAACGCATGTAATGCAAGTCAATTTCAGAGAGGTCTTATCAACTGCCTGGGTTTGTTGCTCAGGAAGAGGTAATACTGGATGGGAGATGACATTAATGACCTCATCAGTGTGCTGCACCTCATCCAACTTCAATCAGCAGCATGCTTTTGCTTACAGTTCAGTTGAGAAATTGTAGGTTTTGTCTGCCAAGCAAGAAACTTATCTGAATCACAGGACTGGCTGGATGAAATGCACGTTGGGACATGGTCACATTGCTCTGGTCCATAAGGGTTAAAACCCCTCAGTGTTACTAGTTAAAGGATACCTGAGGTGACATGTGACATGATGAGATACAGGGCTGTGGAGTCGGTCCAAAAATCCACCGACTCCGACTCCTCAGTTTAGGATTCCACCGACTCCGACTCCACGACTCCGACTCCTCTAATTTGCATATTACAATTTTGTTGATTAAAAGTATGTAACATGAAATTCGTCTCTTAACTGCCAATGCTTAGGAATTTTACAAGACAACTGAAGTGAGAAGGATATGTAGACTACTATATTTATTCCCTTTAGACTAAAACTAGTCCTTGGTAAGAGTACTTGTAAAAGGTACAAACCGGAACAAAGAACATCTATCAGGCCCTAGGCAATGTAAGTGTGGGTACATGTAAGAATGATGTGCAGGTATTCTGCAGGGGAATGAGGAGATTGTAAACAGACAACACCTCTGTGTTCAATGTGCACAGCATTCTCAGTAGATTCCCTGCAGCTCTGTGGGGAGTGCATATGTAGAGTATAGTACTACTGTGTAACAAAGTAAACCTGAGACAGATGAAATTAAAGTTTTATCCATAACTGGGGCTTCCTCCAGCCGCCTTCAGGATAATCAGTCCCTCGTTGTCCTCCTCCACCACCTGGATCTTCTGCTATGAGTCCAGGTACTTGAGCCAGTCAAGCGTAGTGCACATGCACACACTCCGCCGCCAGGAGCATACTACACCTGTGCAGCACTATTGCGCAGGTGCAGAATGTTCCTGGCTGTTGGAGCGGCATGCGGCCGGACAGCGCTGACTGGCTGAATTACCAGGACTCATAGCAGAAGATCCGGGTGGTGGAAGACAGTGAGGGACTGATTAGCCTGAAGGGGGCTTTTCACCCGTCTCAGTTTCCCTTTAATTTGTAGTCACCAAACCAAATTTTAATAACATATCAAATTATTTGATTTCATCAGCAAAGGGAGTGCATACATTTGCATAAATCAGCATCAATGCAGAATTATTTCCATCTCGTTGACCATCTCTATTAGTGACATGGCTAACCATCAGGCTTTATACTTACAGCATAGATGTTATTTAGTGTATATGTTACGGCCAGAACCCGAAGTTTGGCCAGAACTAGAAGTGGCCGGCCACTTCGGGTTCTGGCCGGCCAATGCGCGAACTGGCCGCTGCGCTGCGGCCAATGTGAGAAATGAAACAATTCCTGTAAGGTTTAATGTGATGTTGTGGCCGCAGCGCAGCAGGGCAAAATGTATCACACATCTTTACTTTATTCAATGGCATTAAGCCGCCCGGCTTTTTCCTCTGCCTCTCTCTCCTCCCCCCCCCCCCCCCCGCCTCTCTCTCCCCCCTTCTCTTATGGGCACAGCCGGGCGGGGACACGCGTGTCCAGGAGAGTCGTTCCTCGCGGCAGGAGAGCAGAGCGGGGAGGCTGCAGACATTGCTTCTGCCAGCACCCGCTCTGCAAGAACGGCAGGATTCCCCTGCCGCGACGAACGACTCCGGAGGGACACGCGTGTCCCCGCCCGGCTGTGCCCATAAAGAGAAGGAGAGAGAGAGGCGGGGGGGGGGGGGGGGGGGAGAGGAGAGAGAGGCAGAGGAAAAAGCCGGGCGGCTTAATGCCATTGAATAAAGTAAAGATGTGTGATACATTTTGCCCCGCTGCGCTGCGGCCACAACATCACATTAAACCTTACAGGAATTGTTTCATTTCTCACATTGGCCGCAGCGCAGCGGCCAGTTCGCGCATTGGCCGGCCAGAAACCGAAGTGGCCGGCCACTTCTAGTTCTGGCCAAACTTCGGGTTCTGGCCGTAACATATATAAGAGATTCCAGTGTACACATCATATATACAGTCACAATCAGATATGTATATCTGACTTTAAAAATACGGGGACTGCTTTATTGAAGCAGCACAAGTAACTAATTTTGATTGGTTTATTTCATTTTTGTAGACTAAGCACAGCTATTACTGTATATATACTGTATATATACATTATTTTTAATGACTATTATCTGAGAAATAGAACATTTTATCATATTTTCTATTTTAATTACAGTTACAAATTCATTAGGAGTCGGAGTATTTTTTCCCGACTCCGACTCCAGGCACCCAAAATTGCCCGACTCCACGACTCCGACTCCAACTCCACAGCCCTGATGAGATAGACATGGGTATGTACAGTATGTGCACACAAATACCTATGCGGTGTTCCTTTTTTTCTTTATCTGCCTGAAAGAGTTAAATATCAGGTATGTAAGTGGCTGACTCAGTCCTGACTCAGACAGGAAGTGACTACAGTGTGACCCTCACTGATAAGTAATTCCAACTCTAAAACACTTTCCTAGCAGAAAATGGCTTCTGAGAGCAGGAAAGAGATAAATGGGGTCAATAGTTCATAGATTTTAGCTCTGTCATACTTCAATGAATGTGTCATAGAGCAAAAACAATAAAACAGTTAAAACATAAAAAGTAGATTTAATCATAAAATAAAACTGTGGAATATCGTAAAAAGTCATTTTAGGAGAAGGAAGATAGATACAATCATTTATTTCATTAGTTTATTTTTGCCTTGGGTGTCCTTTAAAGGACAACTTTTGGAAAGAAAAACAAAATCCCTGAGAATATCCCACGAGGAAATGTAAGAGTGTAAAACGTAAGACAAATGGATACTTTACATGCAGGTGTGCACATCTATTTTACATTTTGCAGTTTTTTATAATAGTGGTCCTACCCATAATTTTGTTCTTAGCACTTTTAGCACATAAACAATGGATGGAGTTGCTTCTCTGCTGTCACCTGCACGCCATACAAACTGTCCTTCACCCAGTCTTCATTGGACAGTGCCCAGCCTTCCACTACAGCCCCTGCGCTAAATGGATTGTTAAAAAGGAACCCGAGGTGAGAGACATATGGAGGCTGACATTTATTTCCTTTTAACTACCTTAAAGAAAACCTGAACTGAAAGTTAAAAGTCAAAATAAGCATACACAAGTCATACTTACCTTCCATGTAGTCTACTCCTCAGTGTCTTTCTCCTGTCCTGCGCCCTGTTTGTTTACTGTGATCAAGGGAATTTTCCGTCCTCCATTTTGAAAATGGCCATTACCCCATAACATCTTTCTGGTCAGCACACAGTTAAACTGTAACAACGCCCACTTGAGCCATAGGGAAACATGGACATTACCTGGTACATCAGTTTTCCTCTCAGCTATAACTGACAGCAACTGATATATAACTGACATATTTCAGTTCTGACAAAATGTTGTCAGAACTGGAAGGGATTATTGTCAGAAGAAAATGGTGAGCTTCTGAGAGGAACTGATGGCAAGGTAACTATGTATACTATATATGTTCATTTGAAGTTACCTCATGTGTTTATTTTAAATATTTTTACTCAGTACAGGTTCTCTTTAAAGAGGAACTCCAGTGAAAATAATGTAATAAAAAAAGTGCTTCATTTTTACAATAATTATGTATAAATGATTTAGTCAGTGTTTGCCCATTGTAAAATATTTTAAATCCTTGATTTATATTCTGACATTACATGGTGAAATTTTTACTGTTGGCAGGTGATGTAGCTGCTGCTTGCTGTTTTGGCAGTTGGAAACCGCTGTAAACAGCTATTTCCCACAATGCAGCAAGGTTCAAAGACAGCAAACTGGCAGAAGTACCTCGGTACTCTGAGCTTCTTGTGGGAAGGGTTTCACCACAATATCAGTCATAGAGCGCCCCCTGATGGTCTGATTGTGAAAAGGAATAGTTTTCTCATGTAAAAGGGGGTATCAGCTACTGATTGGGATAAAGTTCAATTCTTGGTCGGAGTTTCTCTTTAAGACCGCTCCACGCCCATGGGCGTGGCCGCAGCAACAGCCCTAGGACCGCCTAACGCCGATTGGCGTCAAGTCCTGGGGCTGCAGTTTGCAGGAGATTGTGCGCAGGATGCGTGCGCATCTCCTGCTCAGGGGCTGATCACCCTGATTGGCTAGCGGGGGAAGGGAGGGAGCAGGGGAATGAAAATTTTAAAAAAGCTGATTTTATTCAAAAATAAATAAAATAAATATTTATAAAAATAATAAACAATTGTGGAGTGATCAGACCCCCCCCCCCCAACAGAGAGCTCTGTTGGTGGTGGTGGTGGTGGGGGTGGAATCTCTTGTGTGCTGTGCTGCATGGCCCTGCAGCTTAGCCTTAAAGCTGCAGTGGCCAATTAATAAAAAAACAGCCTGGTCTTTAGGGGGGTTTAGCACTGTGGTCCTGAAGTGGTTAAACCATGCACATTGCCTGGCTGTACTGCTGAGCCTTTGCCTCTAATGCTTTGAGTCATGAACCCTAAAAAAGCTTGAAGATCAGATGTTTCTCACAAAAATCTGACAAGATTAGCTGCATGCTTGTTTCAGGTGTGTGATTCAGATACTACTGGCCCGACAGATGAGCAGGAAAGCTGGCCTACTGTTAGGCCTCGTTCACACCACACGCGCTGCCGTGCGCATTGCAGCAGCGCATATGGTGTGAGATCAGCAAGAACATCAAAAGTGCGCAGAGGGCACTGCACAGCAGTGCGGTGCGCTATCACACTGCTGCACACATTTTTCCCAAAGCGCATTGCTGATCCCATTCTCTGTAATTAATGGGATCAGCAGCACAACACTCGGCAACGCAGATGGCGTGTGATCGAGTGTGCTTGCATCCCCAATGCATGGCCATAAGCGCTGCCTAATGTGAACGAGGCCTTATTGTTTAAAAGGAGATAAATATGGCAGCCTCCATATTGCTCGCACCCTGGGTTCTTTTTAACTTCTTCATCTCCACTAGTGTCGTTCTCTCTTATTTCAAGCATAAAGTCATAACTCCTATTTTGGACAAACCCAACTATTAACTCTGTAATCACCATCACATTTTTCTTCTCCCTTTTGCATCCAAATTGCTTGAAAGTCTAGTTTATACAAATCGGGTGTTGTAAACACCTTCCCTCTCAGGGGTTATAGGTCCACCTGTCTGTAACAACCTTTAAAGAGGAACTCCGGTGAAAATAATGTCATAAAAAAAAGTGCTTCATTTTTACAATAATTATGTATAAATGATTTAGTCAGTGTTTGCCCATTGTAAACTTTTAAAGCCCTGATTTACATTCCGACATTTATTACATGGTGCCATTTTTACTGTTGGCAGGTGATGTAGCTGCTGCATGCTTTTTTGGCAGTTGAAAACAGCTGTAAACAGCTATTTCCTACAATGCAGCAAGGCTCACAGACAGGAAACTGCCAAGAGTACGTACTCAGAATTTCTTTGTGGAAGGGGTTTCACCACAATATCAACCATACAGCGACCCCTGATGGTCTGTTTGTGAAAAGGAATATATTTCTCATGTAAAAGGGGGTATCAGCTACTGATTGGGATAAAGTTCAATTCTTGGTCGGAGTTTCTCTTTAAACCAATGAGGATTTGCTGAGTTAACTGTAGACAATATATTGGTAGGTGAACAGAGGCGCCAGAAGGATAAAAGTACATACAATTTTAAAAAAAATTGCTGGGAGGAAGTGGTGGACTCGCCTCTGTTAAAGCAGACACCAAGGACTGTAAATGTATAGATATACACATTTATTGAAAATACCCCAAAGATGCAACGCGTTTTGCGGGCACAGCCCACTTCTTCAGGCAATAAGCAGGGGATAAACAACAGCAATTATGGCGCCTCTGTTCACCTACCAATATATTTGAGTCCACCCCAGGTGGAGGGGTGATCTACCCCCTTTCTTCCTATCTACAGAGAGCGACTTCTTAATCCTGAGTGAGGACAGGTCTAATCTCCTCACCTGCCTAATGAGTGGTCACCTAGGTGGTAACCCGTGTTTGTGAGTATTACCATCTCACTGTTTCATTTATCTAATCAATATTGACATACTACCATATTGGGCTCTCGATTTCTCTTCAACTTAACTGTAGACAATAGTCGTGTGCAGTCTGTTGGTTGATGGTGGGGTTACTATATCTGTGTTATTATTTTGTGCACTACTTTTCTCCTGACGACACCCCGTTTGAGGGGTGAAACAATTGTTGAGCAAGCACTATATATATGTATATACACTTTTACACCACTGTTCCTTATTCCCCAGTAAACCTTCTATGAAGGCGTGATACCTACAATCCTTAACCCCTATGGGGTCTCTACTTGGCAACCTCACTAATTAGCCCTTTGGACGAGAAACAGTTATGCCTTTGACCACTTGGGTATATCTCATCTGAGGGTTTAGCCAACAAGCATTAGATGCATATAGGCATCTATTGTATGATTATTTGATTGGTTTAGCCATGTAAACACAGTCTAAGTGAATATATTTGGTGAGATAGCTACACCTCACTGGCACTGCACCAGTGAGGGGGATCAGCAAAGACCCTCACCAGCACTGTTTATATAGATCACCTATACAGACTGCACACGACTATTGTCTACAGTTAACTCAGCAAATCCTCATTGGTTTAAAGGTCGTTACAGACAAGTGGACCTATAACCCCTGAGGGGAAGGTGGGTACAACACCCAATTTGTACATATTGGTCTCAGCCCTAAGGGCAAAGTGTCATACATTTGTTATCATCACTAGTACTGATTTCGGTAGTGTAAAAGTCTAGTTTATAGCAGATTAACTCCTTACTCCGGTTTCATTAAAAAACTCCAACTTTGATCTACTTTAATCTGGTGTATACCCACAGCCCTTACAATATGAATAATGTGCCAATTCACAAAGTAAATTCATTGAACATAGCACACTAGCAGCGCATTCAAAAAAAATTTCATAGTTCTGCATGCTTGTCACGTTGTACTTTCAAGGCTAGGTTGAGTGATATCTAAATGTCTTCCTCACTGCTCTTGGTGTGTGTTCCACAAGGCTTGCTTCTTGGCCCAATACTTATCTCCGTCTACATCTCTCTGGTTAACCCCGTTTATTCATTTAATCTCTAATTCATCTTACATGCTAATGACACTCAGTCCTATCGCTCCATTATTGGTCTGTTATTATTGCACAGAGTCTTGTCTATTACAGGTCTAAACTTTTAGCAATAGATATACTGTACAGAAAACACTTGGCTGGGCGCAGCCTGTAGTTCCTTAGTACCAGCAGAGTGGGAGTTATTTTCCCAGTACTCAGCTAGTCACCTGACCCAGTCCACCGCCCCCATCTGCTGTAGAAAGATTACCTGTTTGCAGCCTACAACTCCTAACTGCAGAGCATGTAAGAGCTGGTTCACACTGCAAGAGCTTTTTTAGCGCTTGTGATTTGAAAAGCTCTTGCTAATGCAATGCTATGGGAGATTTTTACAAAATCACATCGCTCAGGTTAAAACACACACACAGCATTACATTAGCAAGAGCTTGTAAACTCACAAGCACCTAGAAAAAGCTATTGCGGTGTGAACCAGCCCTAATAAAGCATTTTACTCCTCCTACACCCTCCGTGGTTAAGTCATAAAACGCATGTGTATATCTTATTACCCTGCCCAGCCAGCAGTAAGAAGCTATTTCTCACTGCACTTTCAGTTTTATATCGAAACTTGAGACGGTATAGGAAGTTTTTTGTTTTTATTATTTTACTTACTTAGTAGGGACTGAGAGGTAAGACTGAATTATCATGCTGCAGTGCTGGCCATAAAGAGGAAGGCGGTGGGAGGGGTTAGGGAGGGTAAGTTGATCTGTGTTGAAACTATCTGGTAGCTCCTTCCTGTCTACCTTATATGTGGTTAAAGCTCGGATGGGGAGGAGTCTGGACAGCAAGTTGCCCCGTAAAAGTTAAACTTCCGTCTCTGGGAGGGGTGATGACAAGCTTCCTTCTCATCGGCAATGTACCAAATAGAGCAAGGCTGACTAAGATTCATTACAGCAGAAACATTTCTGAATGGATTGGAGTGCTTGCAATGCAGGGTCAGGTCACAGGCTGCATAATAAACACAGAGCAGTGGGTAAATGGAATTTTATTTTATGGCTGACAATCCCACTTTAGGAGGTGGATGAGGAGGGAGTCCATGACCTGGTTATGCCCCTTTGTCTCTGTACATCTTCCAGATACTGCAGAACAACAGTTGGTCATTTAGGAGGAGACGGCTGTCTCAGCAATACGGTTTAAAAAGGCGGACACGACTGGCTACTACATTCTGCAAAGAACAAACCCAGGCGTCCCCCTTGATGTGTTTACAACAAATATATTAAATAGCAAAAAAGCGCTTTGCGTATGTAACCAGACTTTCTCTTTTTTTTTACATCTGGATGCGTTTCATAATGATTATCTATCCGGCACAGAAACCATATTCCTCCAACTTCAAATTTCACTAGAGGCATTTAAGAGAGAGAGAGAGAAAAAAAAAAAAAAAACTTCCTTTAAAATATAATGAATTTTCATCTTTTTTTCCCCTTCTTCCCTCCCCCATCAAAAGGTTTCGCTGCTCGCGACCGTTTAACGTTATGCAAAGATGTGTTTCTGCCGCAGCCTATCTCCTTACGGTTCTGCTTCTGCAAATTACCTGCTGTGAGTTGATAAAAGGATTATTGCTGCCAAAATTCTTAATCTGTGAAATTACAAATTAAATTCTCATATTAAAAATACCACCCTGAGGTATTTTTTTGTGGCTTTAATTCCCCTCCGGTGTTCTGCATACATTGTGCCTGTTAATGACGGGGACAAGGCGATCGCGGTTGGCAGCCTGCTGTCGTGTGATAATGTGGCGCGGCGTTTTTCCTTCGCGCCGCCCGAGAGAGGCCCCCGGATTTAACCGCCGGCTGATAAACTAAGTGGCATCCGGGTAATAACTCGATATTAAGTGAAAAGTACTAGCAGAGAATGCGGAATTTTCGAAGGCGATCAAAATCCCAGCTGGGCTTAATCATTCATTCAGATCGGATTGAGATGTCATAAATGGAGTATGATCACAGCGGAGGAAGCTGCGTTTCTCGCATTGGAAGAGGGTGAAAGAGAGCGAGAGAGAAAAAAAAAAAGAATGAATTCATTTTCCTACTTAATTCTGAGCTAGCCCCACTGACAGTTCTTAAGCGTAAGCTGCTGTAATACCCAGGCACCGAGGTCTGCAGAGAACTGGAGGCAAAACGCAAGAACAAATAGGCAAAAGTAAAAAAAATGTTTGACCTCTGTCTTCAACTCTTTAGCAGACCTAGAGGTTTGCACATGCTCCATGCCAATTTATTTTAGCATTTTTTTTCTTCTTCTTTCTTCTTTGTTATGTTGCCCTGCTTGTAATTAGTACGGTTGTAAAGTGTATTTAAGGCCACTTGTCACTAGGGGGCAGTGTTAGACTATAGCAGAGGACTTCTGCTTTCAGTTTCTATATTTTCTGCTAACACAGAGACATCAAAACATTCCAAGAATTTACAGCGCAACAAGTTCTGCTGGCTGAGGTCAAAAGCAGGGCGCTTATCTCAAATGAGATAAACTCGATCAAGGCAGCTAAAGGGTTAAAGAGGAACTGTAGTGAAAGTAACAATGAATAAAAGTGCAATATTACTTTATGAATGATTTAGTCAGTGTTTGCCCATTGTAAAATCTTCCCTCACCCCGATTTACCTTGTGAAATTTATCGCTGGTGGTGACAACTGCTGGCAGGTGACCTCTGTGGAAGGTAGGGTTACTGAGAGTCCCGAAGCCAGTACAAAATATACCTGGTCTCCCAGAATGCTGGGGAATTCTACATAGCTGATCAGCTAAGCATTACTGGGGGGCCCAGCCGTAACTACAAATCATGAGGCCCCGCAGCAAACCTGATGGGACCCCCCCCCCAGTGTTCACACCCATTCCCTTGCCTCCTCTTAGTGCCCTTCACAGCCTGGGGGCCCAACTCACAAGGGTCAAAAAATGCGTAGACATCATAATCTCCACACTCATAGCAAGCGTAGCCACAAAAACACCTGATCTGAAGAATACACCCATTTATCAGAGGGATTGATGTAGTAGTTGGGGTCCTCCTTATAGTTACGGGCCCCCCTGCAGTTGCTCCTCCCCTGTAGTTACACCCCTGCTGGGAGGTGGGGCTACATTCAATAAACAGCAATATATAGTGTAGCTACAGAAAGGGTTTCTGATGCTGAAACTAGGATAATTCCTGTAAGGGCTGGAACCCACTAGAATGATTTTCTGAGTGTTTAGGGAGCGATTCAAACCGCTAGCGATTTCCCTAAACGCTCAGCTAATGTTAATGTATGGGCCAAATTCCACTAGAGCGTCAGGACATGCAGCATTTTTGAGCGTCAGCGTTTCTGCAATGTAAAGTATATAAACGCTGGCATAATCGCTCGTCAAAACCTGCACTGAGTGATTTTGCTAGCGTTTTTACATTACTGCACACTGTAAATATCTTAAAATTAATTGAAAGGACCAAATCAGAATTAAAAACGCTAATCGCCACACAACCGCTGGCAGATTAATTACACTTTTTAAAATCGCTCCCGAAAACGCTCATGAAATCGCTTACAAACCGCTCATACAAAACGCTAGCGATTGCGATTAGCGATAGCGTTTTGTAGTGGGTTCCAGGCCTCAAAGTGGATATCCTGAATAATTTACTGCATAGTATTACATGTCACTAAAGAGCCTGTTCAACTACTGCACTCAGAGTGAAAACTGAAAGGCCTTGTTCACATTATAAATCGCCAGCCCAATTGCTGAGTGCTTTTGTGAGCGCTTTTTAACCATTTAACGGCAATCTAACGTATTAAAACGTCATGCTTTTGCCTGTTAATGGCAACATGACGTTTTAATATGTCGCGCGTTCCCGCCGCCGCTCCGCACGTGTGCGCGCCGCTACCGCCTCCGTATCCGTCGGGTTCCCGTGCTGGGTGATTGAGGAAGAGGACCGAGCGGAGTCCATTCTGGACGCGACCGCGAACAGCGGCCACCTCCATTCACAAAAACAGGAAACTGTAACAGTTTAATAAAGTGTAAAAAAAAAAAGTGATCACTTCCTATACGGGAGAGTGTTCATTAGCGCCATCTTGTGGCCAAAAAGTATATTACACATAGAGCGCACATACATATACAAGTACATACACACTTAATAAAATTAATGAAATTACACTTCCAACCCTACACCCCCCCCCCCCCCCCCCCAAAAAAAAACACTTGAAAAAAAAAATCAGATGAAAAGCTGAAAATAAATAAGTAAATAAATAGTTGCCTTAGGGACTCAGATTTTTTAATCTATACTTTATGGGGGAAAATTAATTTTAATTTATTATATAGGTGCTTGTAATTATGGCCAGAACAAAAAAAAAAAAAAGAAAGAAAAGAAAAAGAACACCTATATTTCAAAATAATATATTGTCGCCATACATTGTGATAGGGACATAATTTAAATGGTTTAATAATCGGGACAACTGGGCAAATAAAATGTGTGTTTTATCCACAGGAGAATGTTTAATTTTAAAAGTATAATGGCTGAAAACTGAGAAATAATGATTTTTTTTCTTCATTTTCTTTTTGTTTTTTTCCCATTAAAACGCATTTAGAATAAAAAAAAATCTTAGCAAAATGTACTACACACAGAAAGCCTAATTGGTGGTGAAAAAAACGAGGTATAGATCATTTTCTTGTGATAAGTAGTAATAAAGTTATTAGGGAATAAAAGGGAGGAGCCCGGACAAGTGAAAATTGCTCAGAGTAAAAACCCTTGGGGGGGGGGGGGGGGGGGTGTGAACTGGTTAAAGCACTTTCCCTGCGTTTTTAGAGTGATTTGCGCTTAGTTGGCCACTTTTGTAAGCGCTTTTTGTCCGGAGATTTGGGTTTTTCTTCCTGATGACACTCAGGAAGTGAACTCTTTGACCTGCAACTGAATAAATACAATGTATTTATTCTTAAAAGCGCTGGGCAAATCGCTTTTCAAAGCCTTTTGTGACTTCCCTAAACTTTGTATTGAAGCGCAAACGCTCAGGAAGTGGTGGAGGAGCCGCATTTGCGATTGGAAAGAAAGCTCATCGCTCATGTGAGAGCACTCACATAGAGTAACATTGCAGAAGTGCTTTTAAAGAGATTTTACAAATCGCCATCGCTTAAAAAAAGCGAAAACGCTCTTAGGGCTCGATTGACTAAACCGTGGAAACTCATAGCACGGCCGTGCTAGTGTTTTGCGCGTGTTTTCACGCGCCATCGCAAATTCTTGCACGTAATTGCAAATTTGCGTCCGTGATTGCGCGCAAAAATTTGAGATAGCGTGGCCGTGCTATGAATTAGCACGGTTTAGTGAATCAAGCCCTTAGTGTGAACAAACCCACAGAAATGAAATGTTTCATCAAATCTCATCTCCACGCAGTGATCTAAAGTGATCATTTTGACTACTAAGCTATTAAAGGATACCCGAAGTGACATGTGACATGATGAGATAGACATGTGTATGTACAGTGCCAAGCATACAAATAATGGCAGTATTTGTATAGTGCCTTTCTCCTGTCAGACTCAAAGCGCTTGTGAGGCAGCCACTAGAGCGCTCTCAGTAGGCAGTAGCAGTGTTAAGGAGACTTGCCCAAGAAACTCCTTACTGAATAGGTGCTGGCTTACTGAATAGGTGCTGGCTTACTGAACAGGCAGAGCCGAGATTTGAACCCAGGTCTCCTGTGTCAGAGGCAGAACCCTTAACCATTACACTATCCAGCCACTGGACGTAACTAGGCTGTGTTCCTTTTTTTCTTTCTCTGTCTGAAAGAGTTAAATATCAGGTATGTAAGTGGCTGACTCAGTCCTGACTCAGACAGGAAGTGACTACAGTGTGACCCTCACTGATAAGAAATTCCCCTTTTTACCTCTAACTTGCTCTCAGAAGCCATTTTCTGCTAGGAAAGTGTTTTATAGTTTGAATTTCTTATCAGTGAGGGTCACACTGTAGTCACTTCCTGTCTGAGTCAGGACTGAGTCAGCCACTTACATACCTGATATTTAACTCTTTCAGGCAGAGAAAGAAAAAAAGGAACACAGAATAGTTATTTGTGTGCTTGGCACTGTACATACACATGTCTATCTCATCATGTCACATCGGGTATCCTTTAAATGATATAATATTACCGCTTAGTTAAATAAACATTCCGCAATTTAGATCTGGTCTTCAGCCTTGTACATGCGTTAGTTAAAAGTCGGTTGTCTGAAGAGAATTGTAAAAATGTAGCTCAATGACAACATCCAATATCATGTATTCTGCCTGATACAACTGCCGGATCAAATCAGGTGACTATAGGGCAGATAAAGCATAGTCGATGACCTTGTTCCAGAGCATGCGCACTTATGAAGTTTATGAACTAAATGATGGTTTGGAATATCAGTGTGTGAGAACGTTTTTTTTTTCAACAACTTGTTACTTTTTACAGGAAATGTCTATTGAGCAACAGTGCTCATTTGTTAACTTTTACCTAGCGTGTGGGCGGACCTTGACCGTGTAGCCAGAAGTAGGGGAAGTGCAGGGCAGCAGGCTCTGAAGCTTGGATTACACCATCTCACTGTACAGAACAGAGTTGTGAGCATGGACAGAATCTTGCCCCATCCCGACCTGTCCCCATTCATTTGTAATTCAGCTACCAGCCCCAGGGGTGGAGTAGGACAATTTAAAATGTATAGGAATGGGTGGGGGTGGGCTATGAAATGGTCCCTGCTCACAACTCTGTGGCAGGGGCAGGTGGTGTAGTGGCTAGCAATTTCTCTTTATGGCGCTGGGTTCCTGGTTCAAATTGCACTCAGAGCACTATTTGCACAGAGTTTGTATGTTCTCCTCTTGTCTGCGTGGGTTTCCTCTGGGTACTCTGCTTTCCCCCCACATTCCAAAAACCCTACAGATAAGTTAATTAGCTTCCCCCTAAATTGGCCCTAGACTACGATACATACACTGCACGATACATACATAGACATGACTATGGTAGGGACTAGTTGTGAGCTCCTCTATGTGCTGTGGAAGATGTCGGCCCTATATAAATGCTAAATAATAATTATGTTTACTATAAGTACTATGGATACAATTATCTCATAAGTTGAGACGATAAATTGTATGTGTAGCAACAACAGAATATAAAATCTCCCTGCAGTCTCATATTCCCATTTTCAAATTAAGGGGGTAGATTTGATCTCTGAAGTTTGCACAGCAGCCATTTCAGTGTGACATACAATCTGGTTCATTCAGCTGCCAATACATAAGAATAATGAATATTTCAACTTTCCAGAGCTCTTTTGTCATCACCCAGATAATCTAAAGGTACCCATATATTACTCAATTTTCCATTGAGAAATTAAGCGACTTTATTGGCCGATCAACTACAGGTACAGTGTGGTTGATCGAAAGTTGATCGACTAGTGGCCCACACACTACATCAAGCTCCTATATGATTCTCCTTCACTAATCCATCTGAATAATGTTGTGCCTCCATGCTCTGAAACTAAAAATCGTAATACAAAAGTATCTGTGGTCAGGCTTCTTTTACACTGCAAATCTCAACTGCAATTTCCAATTTCCTCTGGATGCTAGCAACACGAGAAGAAAAAGGCAGGAAAAACACAGCATGAAGAACTTTTTTTTAACCTCCTGAGCGGTATGGACGAGCTCAGCTCGTCCATCACCGCCGGAGGCTGCCGCTCAGGCCCTGCTGGGCCGATTCTTATCAAATAAAAAGCAGCACACGCAGCCGGCACTTTGCCAGCCGCGTGTGGTGCCTGATCGCCGCCGCACTGCGGCGATGCACCGCGAGCAGCGGCGAAAGAGGGTCCCCCCAGCCGCCCGAGCCCTGCGCAGCCGGACCAATCAGTTCCGGCCAGCGCTAAGGGCTGGATCGGAGGCGGCTGACGTCAGGACGTCGGCTGACGTACATGACTTCACTCCGCTCGTCGCCATGGCGATGAGAAAAGCAAAACAAGGAGGGCTGCTCACCGCGGCCCTTCTTGTTACTTCTGATCGCGGGAGGCGATCAGAAATATGCAACAGGAGCGCCCTCTAGTGGGCTTTCATGCAGCCAACTTTCAGTTGGCTGCATGAAATAGTTTTTTTTTTTTATAAAAAAAAACGTCCCGCAGCCGCCCTGGCGATCTCAATAGAACGCCGGGGAGGTTAATGGACATCAAAAATCGGAATGGCGTGTAAAATTGCATCAAATTGCAAGCAGTGTAAAAGAGCCCTTATTAATTAGCTATAGGCTTCACTATAAACCAGCGGCTCTGGATGTGAAGCCTTGATTTCAGGGGCATAAAGAGATGATCTGCATATTTGGGAGCAAAGCATCATGGGAAACCAAAGTTGCTCACTTAAAGGGATACTGTAGGGGGTCGGGGGAAAATGAGTTGAACTTACCCGGGGCTTCTAATGGTCCCCCGCAGGCATCCTGTGCCCTAACAGCCACTCACCGATGCTCCGACCCCGCCTCCGGTTCACTTCTGTAATTTCTGACTTTAAAGTCAGAAAACCCCTGCGCCTGCGTTGCCGTGTCCTCGCTTCCCCTGATGTCACAGGAGTGTACTGCGCAGGCACAGACCATACTGGGCTTGTGCTAGACACTCCTGGTGACATCAGCGGGAACGAGGACACGGCAACGCAGGCGCAGGGGTTTTCTGACTTTAAAGTCAGAAATTCCAGAAGTGAGCCAGAGGCGGGGCCGGAGCATCGGTGAGTGGCTGCGCGGGCACAGGATGTCTGCGGGGGACCATTACCAGCCACGGGTAAGTTCAACTCATTTTCCCCCGACCCCCTACAGTATTCCTTTAAAGCTAACCTAAAGTGAAATGAAAAAAAAAAAAAAAACCCAAAAAACAAAAACACACTCACCGATGGAGAGGGAAAGCTCTAGGTCCTCTAGAGACTTCCCGTTCCTCTCCTGGCCCCCTCGTTCCAGCGCCATCAACCCTGTTAGCAAGCAATGGGTCAAATACTGCTCATTGCTGCCACATGAGGCTTCGGAAGTCTGAGTGCTCCCGAAGATGGGCGGCTCCATATTGCGCCTGTGTGATTGCGTTCTCTTGCGCATAAGCAGTACGGTGCCGCCCTTCATCAGGAGCACCTTGGCTCCTGAAGACTTCCCGAAGCCTCATGTGGTGGCATAGAGCAGTGTTTGACCCATCAGTCTCAGGTAGAAGGTCGCACACTGCTATCTACAGAAATTTCAGCAGGGGGCAGTAAAGGCTGCAGGGCGCAGGTAAACTATTCAGCAGCAGCCCTGTTTTTGCTTCTGGGGATTGTATAGGTTCACTTCCGGCCACACACTGACAAATGGCAGATGTTTATTAGATAAATTCAATGCACTGACAGTGATCACAATGAAACAACCGCTGTTTATTGCACATACTCTTTAGGTATTCCTTCTTGGTAGACTCTGTTGATCTTACTGGTAGATTGGACAGCATAAAGTTGCCATTAGTACAATTTTTTCATCAGATGTGATCTTTTGACACATTTTTTTTTAAAGTGAAGCTCCAGACTACAAATCTATTCAGCAGCACTGAAAAGGCTTGGTGTTTCTTTAATAGTTTCACAGCATCATTTTTTTTACCCAAGCCTCATTTTTAGCTGCACAGAAGCTAAGCTAAGCTCCGCCCCATCAAATAAATTTTCCCATGATGCCATGCAAAGCATGATGGGATTTCTGATGTTGTTCTCGTTGCCTAGTGCGCGCAGCTGGGAGGGGTGATCAGGACACAGGACAGTTGAAACTGTGTCTCATGCTCCCTGTCACCTCCTTTCAACCAAAAAGATGGCTGCCCTCATGAAATCACAAACATTTGTCTGGTTTTTTTTTTTAAAACAGGGTGGGAAAGATTATATTAACTATCTATTTTAATTAACATAACAAATGTAAATTAATGACAGTATGTTTGTTTAGGCTGAATTTTCCCTTTAAAACTACACAGTGTGTGACGAAAATCGATGTAAAATGATTCTTTGGTTGACTAGCTCACAAAATGTAACCAATCCCAATGTTGGATTTTACAATCGAACTGGAAGGGAGGAAATGGCCTCATCAACCTGTTAATGGGAACAATCGATAACCATCTTCCTATTATTTTTGATCATAAAAAATGTATTAAAAGATCGCGTCTGATGAAAAAAAAAATTGTACCATTAATGGGCACCCGGGGCGTAAGTACAGGGGAAAAACAGGGGGCCCAGAGCTATAAGAGGGTCCTAACTACTACTTCATACCCTCTGATACCGGGGTCCATCCTTCAGATCAGGTGTTTTTGTGGCTACACTTGTTATGGGTGTGAAGATCCTGATGGCCACACTTGTTATATGACCCTTGTGAGATGGGCCTCCAGGCTGGGAGGGTCTCCAGGGGTTGGCAAGGGAGGGGGTGTGACTATTGTGGGGGGTATCAAAGTTTTGCTAAGGGGGCCCATGATTTGTAGTCAGGCCCGATGGACACCTTAGCATTTGAACGAGGTGACTGCAGTGGCGTGTTCCTCTGACTCGTTGTGTCGAGAGCCTATTCAAAAATCAGGGCCAGGCAGAAAGAAAGAGAACCTTCATTTGTTCATTTTAGAATAGGGTGAAAAGAATATTTGGCCATGTTAAACTATAGTGTCACATTTCAGGTGACTAGACTTTCCCTTAGCAGAGGCGTAGATAAGGGGGTGCAAGAGGGAAACCAGACGCAGTGATTTAGGGGCAATCAATAGCCTGCCGCTTCTGACAACAGAACTACCATGATGGAACTAACATCTTCTTATGAGACAGGCATGAGAATTGTATGTGTAGTACAGCTAAGAAATAGCACATTAATAGCAAAGAAAAGCCTCATTTTCTTCTCCAGTACAGGAAGCATTAAAAAAACAAAACTTCAGTTATCTATGCCAAAGAGCTTCTCTGAGCTCTTCCACCCACTGGGTCCAATACAGTCCTGTTTTCTTAAGCACTTAAACCGCCAAGAAGCAGTGAGAGACAGCTTGTGATAACGTTTTACTGCAGGAAAGTTCAAAGGGTCATTATTTCTTCAGTTTTAGAGCTTAAAGGGAACCAGAGACGAAGGATAGCTGAAAAATGGAAAAAGTTTATACATACCTGGGGCTTCCTTCAGCCCCATAAGCCTGGATCGCTCCCACGCCGCCGTCCTCCGCGGCCTCTATCGCCGGTACCGGGTCCCATCACTTCCACTGGACGTGACCAGTTGTACGCATGCGCAGGGGCTCCCTCTGGCTTTGTACGCATGCGCCTGCGCAGTACGGAGGGAGCGCACAACGCTTGCATCGACTGGCCGAAATTACGGGACCGGATATTGGCGGACAGAGGCAGCGGAGGACGGCGGCGTGGGAGCGATCCAGGCTTATGGAGCTGGAGGAAGCCCCAGGTATGTATAAATCTATTTCTTCTTCGTATCTGGTTCTCTTTAAAAGACAAGAGTGTGGTTTAAAACTGCAACAGTGACAGTATGATGCGATGTTATTAACCAGTTTGTATACAGATCTCACTGCAGGGAGCTTTCTATTGAAAAATTAAGTCCTGTTTAACTGTTTGAATGCTGTTCTGCTAAAATAAATAAATAGAAAATTGTGGTAGTACATTATATGCTACAAATCTTTTAGAGCAGAGAACAAATGCCGGGTTTCACACCACTTTAAGCAATTCTATTCCAGGCATTACAGGTAACTTTAAATTAACAAGCCCTCAAAAAACAAAAAGAAACGCATCTTCATGAATCGTTCATCGTATTCTAGTTTTAAGAAATGTCATTTATTTTTCTTGTGTCTCGCCTCCGCAATATTCCTTTCATTTTCAGATAACGCAAGTTATCACCGCGGACACCCCACTTTTATTTGTTATTTTGTTTTCCTCTGTCTCCAGGAAGCTGTTTATTGTAAAAAAAGAAAAAAGAAAGAAAGAAAGAAAAGTATCGAGAGAGGATGTTGAAAATTCTAAAGAGCTGAAAAAGGAGCATCTGAAATATCTTTACATTCTCTGGATGTCACACTGCGTTAAATCAAGAGGGAGCCAGATCTTCATTGAAAATTCAAAGAATGGGGAAGGCTGGAGACTTCTCTCTATATTTGTGTTTTGCGTTGCTGCAGGGGTAGCGTACGAGAATTTCCATTTACTTCTGAATAATCACAGCTCTCTGTCTCCAACAAATTGTTTTTGCTTTTTTCTTCCACTTGACAATGTCTTATTCTTCCTTCCAGAAGCGAGTCGCATTATGCACGGATGGCGGCGTGCGAGGGAACCGTCAAGAGGTCCCTCCTGTGGGTAAACAATGACAGGTCGTGCTGATCCGCTGCATGGGGGAAGCAGAGGATCTGCATGTAGAATCAGAAAGGACGCAGCAGGGGAAAGGGGGTGGGGCTTAGCAGGAGGGGGCTGGGTCTCATTGTAATGGAACTCTGGCACACAAATGAAACGCCGGGAAAAATTACATTTTTCTCCTTGGGAGTCTATGCGGGTTCTTTGAAACATATGTATTTATATAGCACTGACACCTTTTTCAGCACTTTGCAGAATACATAGTCATGTCACTGACTGTCCTGAGAGGAGCTCACAATCTAATCCTAACATAGTCATAGTCTACCGTCCTACCATATTATCATTATTATACAGCACTGACGTATTCTGCAGCACTTTACAGAGCACATAGTCATGTCACTGACCGTACTCCAAGGCTGTGATCCAAGGCTGAGGGGGTCACCAGGGGTTGGCAAGGGAAAGGGTGTAAAGATTGGGGGCTCCATCCAAATTTTGCTGGGGGCCCCATGATTTCTAGTTACGCCACTGATACCATAGTCATAGAATAATTCAAATAAGGTCCTCAACAGGTCTATGGCAAGGCTGGGCAAACTACATCCTATGGGCAGACTCCGGCCCGCGTGCGCTGTTACACCGGCCCGCCAACGGACAGCCAGCATGTAATAAACTGGCATAGTCTGATGTCACATCATGTGACGTCCTGTTGCCATGGTGACGCAACGCGGGAGGGGAGTTTCAAATTCCCTGATGTCCGCGCACAAGTTCAAATGGAGGGAGGGGAGGAAATTTTAAGAATGCAGCCCATGGTCCGCACAATGCGTGGTCCTCCTTCCGGCTTGAAGGAGGAAGCACGATAGTGGCTGGATGGTGTAATGGTTAAGGGCTCTGCCTCTGACACAGGAGACCAGGGTTCGAATCTCGGCTCTGCCTGTTCAGTAAGCCAGAACCTATTCAGTAGGACACCTTAGGCAAGTTTCCCTAACACTGCTACTGCCTATAGAGCGTGTCCTAGTGGGTGCAGATCTGGCGCTTTGAGGCCGCCAGGAGAAAAGCGCAATATAAATGTTATTTGTCTTGTCTAGTGAGTCATGGAATGCGGCTCACTGTTCTCCTATGATGAGTGACGGAGCGCACGCTATCGCACAGACTTCTGGGAAAGTTAACCGCCCCCTGTAAAACCCAGTCTCAGGTTATTAATCAGCGATTCTCTAGCATTTCAATTCCAAGCAGCTTGCTACTCGTACTTAGTCGGAAGCCCATCTCTGTTGGCCACCTCCATAAATGTGAGAAAATTACAGAAAGCACTGTACTTACTATCGCTCAGCTCCCAGAGCCGTGGAGGAAGGTTGCTGAAGTAGTCGTGGTTGAGCGCGGCCTGTGCAGATATCCTGTTTTTGGGGAAACACTGGAGGAATTTGGAGGCCAGATCTTCGGCATGATTGATGTAACTCAGCCTGAATAGGACAACAAGAGGCATAATGTTAGCTAAGCAATGAAATGAAGAAAGAACACAACAGCTAAAATATTACAGCTCAAACCTTGAGAGGCTTGAAGGCAACACAGCAGCAGTTCAGGCAAACAGCACATAAGGTGATCCCTATTCACCTTGGTGAGCAGTATTGGCCTAACTAGGCTAAAGCTAAGTAGTTTGGGCTATGAATAAGGACACAATTGCCCGAAACATGTCAGCCTTTCTTTGCTGTTTTATGGATGTCTAATAAAGCATCTGGAAGCTACTTGTTGGTGAGTGCGGACATTTTCCCTTTGCTAAAGTTAAGTACACACATACAATAATTGTCGCCTGTCCGGGATCAGGAAATGTTCCTTCGGGCCACAATTCAGAGAACGATGCTGTACATACTCATCCCTAGTCTTGAGGCTAGCAATGTGTTCTGTTGCTATGGAGGGGGGGAGGGGGGAGGGGGCATGGAGGGACATTTAAATCAATGTACTGAAGAGAGAGAGAGAGAGAGAGAGAGATCAAGAAATGATTGATAGTCTCCATGTAATTTGTTCATATTGTTAATCCACAATCGGCCTGCGCATCATCATCATCATCTTTACTGCTGGCACACATGAAAAAAAAAAAAAACAGACAGCCACAACTGACATTAATCTATAACCACAGTTACAGTTCTTAAGATGCAGATTTTTCAACCTTCAAAATTAAAATAAGATTATGGGATTCCAGGATTGTAGAATTTAAGATTTTTTTTTTATCTCAGTTTAATCTTACTTCATGTCTGCTGTAATAACGGACAACCAATATCCCAGGCATATAAAACTTTGCTGTACAATGAATTAGAGATTGTAGGGAGTAGAAAGGGAGGGAACACCGAGAGCCCAATATAGTGCAGTATAATTGAAGAGTATAATAGAGAACACTCACAAACCAGGGTTACCTCCTAGGCAACCACTGTAAATGCAGGTGGGGAGATTAGACTTGTCCTCACTCGGGATGAAGAAGTCACTCTCTGTAGATAGGAAGAAAGGGGTATATCACCCCTCCGCCCGGGGTGGACACAAGTATTTCTGTATGGTGAACAGAGGCGCCAATAGAGTAAAACCAACTAAGAAGGTTAAAAATTGCTTGGAAGGTAGCGGTGGACTCCCCTTCTTAAAGCAGACACAAACTGTCAATTTTAAAAGGACATACATTTATTAGATACTCCACAGAATGCTGCAACACGTTTCACAGGTAAAGTCCTGCGTCTTCAGGCATTGAAAGGGGGAGTATAAACCGTATGCTATCAAAGATGCACCAGGCGCCTGGTGCGGGCGATCGCGCTGTCAGTCGCGGGTGGTGGTGGTGGTGAGGGGAGGATTTGGTGCGGTAGATATGGGGGGGGACTGTCAGATGAACAGAGGTGTGGATGGGGAAGGAGGGAGACAGAAAGCAGCAAATCAGGCTGCAGTAAAGAATTAGGGAGGGATAAGGAAATGAAGGGGACGTACAGGGAGGGCCGTAGGGAGAAAAAAAACCTCCCAGCATGCTCTGCAGGTTCTGTTATGCGGCCTCCTTAGCTGCCTGGGGATAAAGAGGATTTCTATTCAGCCAACAAAAAAGTAAGATAGCTTTTTAACTTCAGTATTGCCTTTTTGGCTTCCTTCCAAACTGTTTAACACAGGAGAATAGAAATTTAAATTAGCTTTTTTTTTGCCTAACAGTTACTCTTTAAAGAGACTCTGTAACAAAATTTTCAGCCTTAGTTCTTCTATCCTATAAGTTCATTTGCCTGTTCTAATGTGCTCTGGCTTACTGCATCCTTTTCTAATTGCACAGTGGCTGTGTTATCTCAGTTATATGATCTAATCTGTTTTCTTCTGTCGGCACAGTCGGGCTAAGGCTGGAATGTGTGGAATGTGCAGGGCTGCTTGTGATTGGATAGAAGCGATACACACCCGCTCCAGGCCCCCTGCACACTCTGTATGACTCACACTCTGCTTATGTGAGCCTATCACAAGCTGGTTAGTTTGTTTGTAAACACTTCCTAAAACTGTTAATTATAAGCCAGGATTGCAGCAGAGAGTGGCAGAAACAGCACAGAGGGGCCCAGGAGAAAATAATGAATAGAATTGTATGCTTTTTGCTGTAAAAATTTTAGAGTACAGATTCTCTTTAAGAAGGTTAGTCCACTGCTACCTTCCAAGCAATTTATAACCTGTTTAGTTGGCTTTACTCTTTTGGCGCCTCTGTTCACCATACAGAAATGAATTAGAGATACAATTATTACAGATGCCCATCTCTGCAAAAAATTAATTCATAATTTTATATGTGTTTCCAAAGCTTTGTGTGCGTTTGACATAAAACAATGGTACAGAACTTACAATACATTTTTAGGGAGGAAGCACACTAAAATATGAATGAATTCTCTGCGTACCACGGGGAATAGGATTGAGCCCTTTCTTTTCTGTCTTTCACCTATTTATTTATGAACTGAAAAACTGGATATAAAAATGATTTTCCCCACCTGCAGCTTCTGCCAACTGCCAGGTCCTCTGCACAGTCCCGGTAATTATGGCCTCCAGGGATGCCCCAGAGCATTCTCTGCAATCACGCACACCTCCCTACTGAAGAGGAACTCTGCATCTAGACACAAGTTCTAAACACATTTTACAACACTGTGGAGTAAATAGGTACAGATTTTTTTGTTTTGCTTTCTGCTACTGTCGAACTCATCAACTACAAAAATAAGCAGAGATGCGAGGCTGAGCGTGATCTGAAGTGCTTCTGAAGAGTGGGAAAAGAGCATTACAGAAAATAGCATCCATATTCTTAAAGCGGAATATAACCCTGCATTTCAACTTTGCTCTAAAACATTATTTACAGTATATTATATGCAACCAGCATTTTTTTTTTACTAGACCAGCATTGGAAGGGTTACACAGAGCTTTAAAGTTCCTGGAGATTTCTGCAGACGCATCCGAAGCTGACATAGATACATTTTGTTTACATAAATGTATCTAAGTGTGGCATGTGACTCATCTCTCTGACTGAAAAGGAGCTGGAGGACAGCCAAAGAGTGTGTAACATTTCTCAATAGATACATTTAACTAAATAGAATGTAACAATCTGAACTTCTGCACATCTCTCCACTGAACTTTAAACCTCTGTGTGTAACCCTTCCAATGCTGGTCTAGTAAAAAAAAATGCTTTTTGCATATAATATGCTGTAAATAATGTTTTAGAGCAAAGTTTAAATGCAGGGTTATATTCTGCTTTAAAAGTGCTGAAGATCATGCCATATTTAAAGCACTAGCTACTGGCTTAAAGGGAAAAATACAATATGCTGATCGTTCTCTGCTTCTCCGGACCCTCTTATCACTGGGGATCAAGAGCTTAGCACATTCTTGGATCCGCTCTTACCTCCTCTACTGCAATACTAACTCCTCTTTGTGCTTGCTGTCTGTTGGTGTAGCATAAGGCTCTGGCTTTGAACCTCTCCTCTTCTCCATTTACACTCATGGCCCAGGACAATAAGCCTTTCTTGTTTTCACCATTACCTCTAGTGGATCATACCCAAATATATATTTTAGCCCTGGAATATGTCAGCCAAGTTGGCAAGTTGTGAAACACAGAATTTTAAGTTATCATTAGCTGTAAAAACAGATTTTGATTTATTTGTTTGCCTTCACAGTTCTTTTTCAGGCAATCTTCGCTCTATTCCACAAGTGCTAAAGAATGCTGTCAAGGTTGCGATTGGAATCACATGACCATGCCAACTTCTGGGTTCTCTGAGTCACATGATGCAGAGTAACCAGTGACAAGAGAAGAGAGTCCCTGAGAATCTTTGTCTGCATCATAATGGGGAAGACTCTACCTATATGTTCATCACCTTCTCGGCTTAAAAATCTTCAGTCGGTACTTGGTTGGTTCATCTGGAACAGCAAGAAGTTTTTTTTATCAGGATAATTCCATTTATTGGCTAACTTAAAAGAATAAAAGAAAGAAATCTTTCGGCTGTATAGCCTTCTTCGGCTTCAAGCCCACTTGCTACTCATCTGGAACAGGAAGAGTTCTCAAATTCCACACTAAACCTAGATCGGGAGTCAGGTGGGCTGGCAGTCCCGGATCTAGTTAAATATTACAAGGCAGTGCAATTGTCCAGAGTGTAGTGTTGGAGAATAGGAGCAGAATCTGGGCTATGGACAGAGTTGGAACGCCAATATCTGCAGGTCAACTGAGCTTTATTAGGTCCATTGTAGGCTTAGCCTCAGTGGGAGGGCGGGACTACATACCAACATACAGCAATATATAGCTATAGGAAGTGTTTCTGAGGCTGAAACCAGGACATTTAACGTAAACTTGGGTATTCTGAATCATTATTATTTATATAGCGCCAACATATTACGTAGCACTGTATAATAAATAAGGTTACAGTCAATAATAATAGGGGTGACAGACAACTCAATAAAGGTAATAAGAAATAAGATACACAATGCCAGATTATACACTGGGGTAGTAGCTCCAATAATATAAGTTCACATTTTTCTGTGGGTAGGGTGTACAATCAAGTATGATACACAAGGAGAGAAGGCCTTGCAAAAGGCTTACACTCACGAGATGGGGTGGCAATGCGAAAGAAGGCGGGCTGGATCGAGAAGTTTTTAGCAGAGAGAGTTAAGGCAGCGTCAAGGTGAGGTAGGCCTCCTTGAAGGGGTATATTTTGAGGGCTTGTTTGAAGGTGTTGAAGGAGGGGGCAAGCCTGATGGGGACAGCCCTTAGTGAAGTGCTGTAGTCACGCATGGGAGTGTGAGATGCGTGGGGTGGTTAGAAGGAGCGTAGTAGGCGGACAGGTGTATCTGCTGACTAGGTCAGAGATGTAGATCGGGCAGGACCTGTGCATAGATTTGTAGGCCATTATTGCATACTACTATATGTGGTTATGGTTCCTCTTTAAAGAAGCCTTGCAAAATCAAATCTGCGTCTATTTGCTAACTGCAAATCCATTTTAGGTTTACTCTATAAATTACTTCAAAACCAATTTAAAATGTCCTTTAAAAATATAGTTTGAAGAACGACCTCGAGACTTGATGAGTTTGAGGCTTGAAGACCTGGTGCCATTCTTAATGACGTCCCTGTCTTAACGACAGCGATCAGACAGGGACCGCTCTTCTTAATTCACTTCAAAGTCCACATTTGCTTTCAGATAATTGCTTTTTCGGACAAATTTGTTCAACTTAACGAAAGGAGAAAAAAAAAGCCTCAAAATATATTTCATTATATCTGTTTTGGAAATAGCAGGTCAACAGTCGGTCACACACAACGCACGTCTTCCTCTTAAAATGGGAGACAGTGGATGACTACAGGCGTGTGCGCTGAACTCCTGAACTTTGGTGTCCCGCTCGGGAGTAAGACTAGCCCGTATAATTATTAGGACGGGAGCCTGTTAGATAAACAGAGATTAGTCTTGTCTCTGCATATGCGATTAGCGAACGGGGATTAAGCAAGCAAATATGCCCCACTGTACGCAGCTAGGGGTTTTATCGTCAATCTACAGATCCGATGTCAAACCACAGGCCAGGTCTTGTATTTCTTGTCTGCTCTCCAAGTCAGGTTTTCCAGCCGCTAAGTTTCCTCCTTGCAGAATAGACAGTAGCTGCTTCTAGTCCAGCCTAAATTGATTTTAGAAGTTCTGCCCAATCTCAGTTCTTATTAATCTCTTCAAATCAAAGGATCGTTGAAAGCATTCAACGGTTTCAGGAACTTTCTTCCTTGGCAAAAACAAAGTCATATATCTCTCTAGCAGACTATAACTCTGCAGAGCTAGATGTATACGTCCAGTGGTGTGGCTACAGGCAAGGCCGGATTTCTGGCAAGGCCGATAGGCCATGGCCTAGGGCACCAGAAATTTAGGGGCGGCTCAGTGAGGGACAGTAAGGCTGTTCCATGCAGCCATCCCTATCTACAAGGACAGCTTTAACCTTTGAACTCTCTGTTCTGTACTTGTGTCTTCCCTGCAAGACCTGTAAGCTCTATCCTGCAGGTACACTTCAGCCTAACTCACATTGTGACACAATGGGTCCATCATTAATGAGATGGCAAACATGACGTAAAAGTTCTTAAGGAAAATATAACTTATAATTTATATGCGTATTAATGAAATAGTTATTGTCTGTGACATCCAATGATGTAAGTAGAATTCTCATTGGGGCACACGGAGATAACAACCATACAGACGGTATAATTGGCCTTGGGCGGTAAAAAGTACAAATCCGGCCCTGGCACCAGTGCAGACTTTACATGGAGTCCCCCCTCCTCCCCCAATCCCATTCCCCAGCATACTTAACCCCCTGGCGGTCTATTAAAAACCGCCAGGGAGCAGCAGAGCAGTTTTTTTTTTTTTTTCAAATCATGTAGCAAGCCCAGGGCTCGCTACATGATAGCCGCTGTGCAGCAGCATCCCCCCACTCTCTTCAATCGCATCCGGCGATCTCTGATCAGGAAATCCCGTCATCGACGTCGTGACGTCTTTGGGAGTCCCGATCTACCCCTCAGCGCTGCCTGGCACTGATTGGCCAGGCAGCGCACGGGGTCTGGGGGGGGGGGGGGGGGGGGGCAGCGCGGCGCCTGATAGAGATAAACATCAGGTATGTAAGTGGCAGTTCTTGTCTGAGTCAGGACTGGGTCAGACTACAGTGTGACCCTCACGGATAAGATATTAGTGTTGCTCGGATACCTCATTATCCTATTCGAGTTTGGTCGAATTCGGATAGTAAACTATCCGAATTCACTCGAAGTTCAATATCCGATGTAATCGAATATCCGATTCGACCTCGGATATCCGACATCACTATCCGAGTCTGTATTCGAGTAAAATATTCGAGCTGGCCTTAAATAGCTTGTAAAACTTGTTTGGAGGTCAATGATGCATGAAACCACTTTTTTTATGAAGAAAAACATCAAGTGATTAGGTGGTGTTGTAGTAGTTATAAAAAAAGGTATCAAAAATAGTAAACTAACTTCATGAAATATTTGCATATCATCTAAAGCAGATACCACCTCCTGGACTTCCCTAGGGGTTAAATTAACCAATACGACGCTAAGATATTTGGGAATCACCTTCTCCAGAGACCCCACCCAATTGTATACCTTAAACTTCACACCTTTAATTAGAAGCATAAAATCCCAATTAGAGAAATGGCATAATTTGCCCCTTGGTTTTGCGGGTAGGGTAGCTTTGATTAAGATGGTCTCCATGGGAAGACTTCTTTATCCACTACAGACAGTCCCACTGCTCCTCAAGCATCAAGACGTAACCCTAATCAATTCCCTGTGGTCGAAATTCATTTAGCGAACAGGCAAACCTAGAATGTCAAGAGCCAAACTGTCACTCTCAAAACCACTAGGTGGTCTTAATCTCCCCCTGGTATAAGAGAATATAATCTGGCCTCTCTCCTACGGCATGTTCACGATTGGGTCACAGGAAATCAGAATTATTCTAATACAAAATTGGAAGGGGAACAGGCGCTCCTCCCTTGGTCACTCACAGGTCTGCTGCACGCCCAATTCAAAAATTTACCGCCACGCCTAAAGCAAAATGCAATCTTCAGAGACACGATTGCTACTTGGAAGACAGTACGAAAAAAATGCTCTCTTCCTTTTAAAATCTCTAAGTATCTTCCAATTTGGGGCAACCCTAATTTTCCTGTTAGTATTCAGCAAAAAGAATTTGCAAGATGGGATGAAAAGGGGTTAAAAAATTTGGGTAACATGTTTGACCTACACAAGGGTGTTTGGCTAACTTTCAGGGAATTGAGGGAAAAATTTGGATTGCCCAAAGGTGATTTTTTGCCTTATGCTCAGGTGCGATTCATGGTTTCCCATAATTTATTCTCAACAAAAACAATAATGTCTCCTACTAAATTCGATACGATTTTGAAACCAGGATGTGCGACTCGAACACTGGCAGAATTTTACCAGGCTCTTAAAGACCTAGATAGTAAAATTACAGCTGATAATGCCATGAGAGGGTGGGAGGACATCCTACAGAAAGAAGGGATAGGGGAATATATTTTAGCAGGGAACATGGTAGTAAGGAATGTTATCAAAGATGAGAAATGGAGATCATCTCACCTGTAGTTTATCCATAGAGGCAAATTTGCCTTTAATATTAAATATAAAAACCCACCTGCTCACTACAATCCCTGGTGTCCTAAATGCAAGTTACAAGATGCGGCCCTATACCACTGTATGTGGGAATGTCCTTACATACAGACCTTTTGGGATAGAGTTGCAAAATATGCAAATAAGATGTGCAAAAAAAAGGTCAGTTTAGACTTACCTGGTAAAGAGGTTTCTAAACATCTCAGTGTACGGCAGGAAAAGGAGAGAGACTCCAGGCTCCTCCTCCAAGGGAAACACAATTGACAAGAAGTTTAAAAGGCCCCCACCCCCTGCTACCCTCAGTATATAGACAAGAAATCCGGCCAATGAGACACCCAAACGTGACCCAGACTCCTGTCTACAGCTCAATCCACACCAAAACAGTGCAAAAAAAAGTCAGGAAGAAAGGATAGAAGGCAGCATAGAGGGAGGAATGTAGTATGCCGTACACTGAGATGTTTAGAAACATCTTTACCAGGTAAGTCTAAACTGACCTTTCTCTAACCATCTCAGTGTACGGCAGGAAAAGGAGAGATAGGCAAGTAACCCCCTACTCACATGAGGGAGGGACTGCTGCCTGAAGCACCTTTCGACCAAAATGTTGGCCCTGACTGAAGAAGAGTAACATCTAAAATGCATATCTGGACCAATCAGTCTTTGGTTCTCCCAAAAAGCTTATCGCTTCAATTCTCTGTAGATTGAAAATAATGCAAGGCTGACAAGCGCAAGGCCAACAAAGCCTATGCGAATGAACGCAAGGCCAACAAAGCCTATGCGAATGAACGCAAGGCCAACAAAGCCTATGCGAATGAACGCAAGGCCAACAAAGCCTATGCGAATGAACGCAAGGCCAACAAAGCCTATGCGAATGAACGCAAGGCCAACAAAGCCTATGCGAATGAACGCAAGGCCAACAAAGCCTATGCGAATGAACGCAAGGCCAACAAAGCCTATGCGAATGAACGCAAGGCCAACAAAGCCTATGCGAATGAACGCAAGGCCAACAAAGCCTATGCGAATAAACGCAAGGCCAACAAAGCCTATGCGAATGAACGCAAGGCCAACAAAGCTTATGCGAATGAACGCAAGGCCAACAAAGCCTATGCGAATGAACGCAAGGCCAACAAAGCCTATGCGAATGAACGCAAGGCCAACAAAGCCTATGCGAATGAACGCAAGGCCAACAAAGCCTATGCGAATGAACGCAAGGCCAACAAAGCCTATGCGAATGAACGCAAGGCCAACAAAGCCTATGCGAATGAACGCAAGGCCAACAAAGCCTATGCGAATGAACGCAAGGCCAACAAAGCCTATGCGAATGAACGCAAGGCCAACAAAGCCTATGCGAATGAACGCAAGGCCAACAAAGCCTATGCGAATGAACGCAAGGCCAACAAAGCCTATGCGAATGAACGCAAGGCCAACAAAGCCTATGCGAATGAACGCAAGGCCAACAAAGCCTATGCGAATGAACGCAAGGCCAACAAAGCCTATGCGAATGAACGCAAGGCCAACAAAGCCTATGCGAATGAACGCAAGGCCAACAAAGCCTATGCGAATGAACGCAAGGCCAAAAAAGCCTATGCGAATGAACGCAAGGCCAACAAGCCTATTCGAATGAACGCAAGGCCAACAATCGTCAGCGAATGAAAGCAAAGCTATCAAGCGTCTGCAAAACGAAAGCAAAGCTATCAAGCGTCTGCAAATTGAAAGCAAAGCTATCAAGCGTCTGCAAATTGAAAGCAAAGCTATCAAGCGTCTGCAAATTGAAAGCAAAGCTATCAAGCGTCTGCAAATTGAAAGCAAAGCTATCAAGCGTCTGCAAATTGAAAGCAAAGCTATCAAGCGTCTGCAAATTGAAAGCAAAGCTATCAAGTGTCTGCAAATTGAAAGCAAAGCTATCAAGTGTCTGCAAATTGAAAGCAAAGCTATCAAGCGTCTGCAAAACTAAAGCAAAGCTATCAAGCGTCTGCAAAACGAAAGCAAAGCTATCAAGCGTCTGCAAAACGAAAGCAAAGCTATCAAGCGTCTGCAAAATGAAAGCAAAGCTATCAAGCGTCTGCAAAATGAAAGCAAAGCTATCAAGCGTCTGCAAAATGAAAGCAAAGCTATCAAGCGTCTGCAAAATGAAAGCAAAGCTATCAAGCGTCTGCAAAATGAAAGCAAAGCTATCAAGCGTCTGCAAAATGAAAGCAAAGCTATCAAGCGTCTGCAAAATGAAAGCAAAGCTATCAAGCGTCTGCAAAATGAAAGCAAAGCTATCAAGCGTCTGCAAAATGAAAGCAAGGCTATCAAGCGTCTGAAAGGCTATCAAGCGTCTGCAAAATGAAAGCAAGGCTATCAAGCGTTTGCAAAATGAAAGCAAAGCTATCAAGCGTCTGCAAAATGAAAGCAAAGCTATCCAGCGTCTGCAAATGAAAGCAAAGCTATCAAGCGTCTGCAAAATGAAAGCAAGGCTATCAAGCGTTTGCAAAATGAAAGCAAAGCTATCCAGCGTCTGCAAATGAAAGCAAAGCTATCAAGCGTCTGCAAAATGAAAGCGAAGCTATCAAGCGTCTGCAAAATGAAAGCAAGGCTATCAAGCGTCTGCAAAATGAAAGCAAGGCTATCAAGCGTCTGCAAAATGAAAGCAAGGCTATCAAGCGTTTGCAAAATGAAAGCAAAGCTATCAAGCGTCTGCAAAATGAAAGCAAAGCTATCCAGCGTCTGCAAATGAAAGCAAAGCTATCAAGCGTCTGCAAAATGAAAGCAAAGCTATTCAGCGTCTGCAAATGAAAGCAAAGCTATCAAGCGTCTGCAAATGAAAGCAAGTCTTGCAAACCTATGCACATGAAAGCAAGGTTAACAAGCATATGCAAATAAATGCTAATGAATGCAAATAATTGCTAATGAATGCAAATGAATGCAAGGCTGACAATCTTCTGTAAATTGAAGCAAAGCTATCATGCATATGTAAATAAAAGCAAAGCTGACAAGTATATGCAAATAAATGCAAGGCTTAACAAGCCTCTGCAAAAGAAATCAAGTCTTGCAAGCCTATGCAAAATGAAAGCAAGGCTAACAAGCATATGCAAATAAAATCTAGGTTAACAAGTCTCAGCAAATTATAATCTGCACACAAATGCAAATCAGGGGACCACCTGAAATTATTCAGAGATTTGTTGGGTGAAAGTTTCTCTACCCCTAATTCTGCCAATCAACTTTATTCCTGTGCAGGCTTGACCAGCTAAATTGTTATAATCCCGGGGAAGCCTATTGTTGCAATGGCAACATTCCACCTTCATCCAGTCCTGCATCTATTGCTTGCTTGTTTGGACACAGGAGAAGAAATAGCACAAAACATACAAGGGAAACCACTCTAATCTCAGCCATCTGAATGCATTTCCCCAGCAAATAATTATCAGTCCCCATAGCTAGCATGTAACAATCCTATGCAAATGCTAGACCTGAAAATTACTTCTGTAAACTCACAGGAATAGGATCAGGAGTAAGGGCTTTTAGCAATCGCTGAGCCCCATCTGGAGAAAAGAGAAACTTAGGGATTCTAATCTTTGTACTGTCCCCTCAGATTCTCCCCCCCAAGCAAATACATGGTAAACGCTACATCACCGTGTTGTCTGCCGACAGAGGATCCGCCATGACTTGCAACAGCAACCGCTCAGCCGGCGTCTCTGTCTCCTCCATTATACTGGAGTGATCCGGAAGTACCACATCCTTAAGCTTCTGCTGTGATCACTTCCTACGGCTGCTGGAGGACGGCGTTGTCCATATACAAAAATCTTGGCGCCGTCTCATCCTAGCCGTCTCCCCCTTGTCAGATGCCACTGTGCACCCGCGTGCACTCACCGCTCAAACTGCCCTCCTGGCCGAGCTAAGTGAGATCATCTGCGACCCTTCAGGCTACCGAAGGGGGGAGATTCCCAGCGTCATAACACACACAGACATGATGACCACCTGGGAACAGAAGCACTATGTCTAACTATTGCAGGCAGGATAAACTTCCCAACGCCTGATCACAGGCCAGGATGGGATCTTATCCCAAACAAACTGCTCTGCATAGCTACACAAAGTCGCCAAATAGATAAATAAACTACAGCTGTCAACTGTGTCCTCGGCAGGCCGGAAACACAAGATACTGAGGGTAGCAGGGGGTGGGGGCCTTTTAAACTTCTTGTCAATTGTGTTTCCCTTGGAGGAGGAGCCTGGAGTCTCTCTCCTTTTCCTGCCGTACACTGAGATGGTTAGAGAAAGATCGTTAAGGCCAATATGCTGTTCTTGTTCAACTATTCAGATCCGACCCCAGATGATCCCTCAAAAATTCCCTCAGCTCTATATCATATTATCTTGATTGCAGCTCGCCGAGTGATTTTAGGTAAATGGCTGGACTCAAATTCCCCAGATGTTAATCTACTCACTAAAGAAATTTCATATGTTTTTCTCATGGAACGGCTAAATACCCTCCAAGCAAAAGAACAACGGACAAAAACTTTTTTCAAAGTTTGGAGGAACTTCATTCTCTATCACTATACCCCACAACAGATTGAAGCCCTAATGAGAGACTTTATATATACCTCGTGGTATTGTCTGGAAGATCTAGGAGACAGATAGGTCTTAACGGAATTGGAATATTTTTGATTAATATTGCACAGATCTGACTCGTGGGGAGGGGGGAAGGGGGGGTTTAGGAGGGTAAGGGGAGGAGGGAGGGTTTTTTCTTAGGGGATTACTCGGGGATGAAAATGAGAAATCTATAGTTTGTCTCTTGTACCTCGCTGTTTTTCTCAAATTATGTTTTTGTTATTTCAACTGATGAGCAAACTAAATAAAAATTGATATAAAAAAAAAAAGTATTTGCATGAGAAGGTGTGTCCAAAATGGTTTTAAGTTGGAAGTCTTCATTTACGTCGTCTTCATCATCTTCTTCCTCTTCTTCTTCCTCTTCTTCTTCTATATCTTCTTCCTCTTCCTTCTATATCTTCTTCTTCTTCCTTCTATATCTTCGTCTTCTTCCTTCTATATCTTCTTCTTCTATATCTTCTTCTTCTTCCTTCTATATCTTCGTCTTCTTCCTTCTATATCTTCTTCTTCTATATCTTCTTCTTCTATATCTTCTTCTATATCTTCTTAATCATCTTCTATATCTTCTTCTTATTCTTCATCTTATTCTTCATCTTATTCTTCATCTTATTTTTCTTCTATATCATCTTCTTCTATATCTTCTTCATCTACTATATCTTCTTCTTCTATATCTTCTTCTTCTTCTTCTTCATCTTCTTCCTCTTCTTCTCTATCATTATATTATGTGTCTTGGTTTTCCTTTCTTTTGAAATATTTTTTTTACTTCATTTGTGGAAATATTTTATGTTAATAACACCATAGTTATATTTGTGTTGATGGCATAATAGGTAGGTAGTGGCACATTGCAAGCCACAGCGCCTTTTTCTGTGTACCCTGGCGGTGGTAAAACACAGACATGAGCAGGAGGAGGAAGTAATTGCAGGCTTGCAGCTATCTGTAGTGTGTGGTATCAGTCGGTCGGTACTCGGTAGGAGAGTGGGTGGGCAGGTGGCAGCAGAAAATAGTTCTTCTGTTCTCCCTGGCAGTGGTAGCAGCACACAGACAGCAGAAGCTCAATGCAGCTACAGGAGGAGGAGTAATGTGTGTCAGGCAGTGTGATGTGACTGACATAATAGGCCCTGGTTCCTAGCGGTGGTTCCAGGGCCGTAAATGAACATCATGAGGTTCCAGACAGCGGTCGTGAAGCCCACATTGTGTCTAATACACAATTGGGACAGCACAGTTTTCAACCCGGACACCTCTAAAATAATTACATTTTTTTTTTCAAAATAATGCAGGCAGTGAGGCAGCTATTTTTGAGCGTAATAGCTGGTGGCGCATGGGCAGCAGCACCTTGTAATGTGTTCCCTGGCAGTGGAGACACAGACACCAGGAAGAAATATAACAGCAGGAAGCGTGAGGAGGATAAGTGTGTGGCAGACTGGCATTTGGCAGCAGGCAGGAGGGTAGGCAGCGAGACGTAGTAGGCCCTGGGTCCTAGCGGTGGTTCCAAGGCCGTAAATGAACATCATGAGGTTCCAGACAGCGGTCGTGAAGCCCACATTGTGTCCAATACACAATTGGGACAGCACAGTTTTCAACCCGGACACGTCAAAAAATAATTACATTTTTTTTCTCAAAATAATGCAGGCAGTGAGGCAGCTATTTTTGAGCGTAATAGCTGGTGGCGCATGGGCAGCAGCACTTTGTAATGTGTTCCCTGGCAGTGGAGACACAGACAGCAGGAGGAAATATAACAGCAGGAAGCGTGAGGAGGATAAGTGTGTGGCAGACTGGCATTTGTCAGCAGGCAGGAGGGCAGGCAGCGAGACATCGTAGGCCCTGGGTCCTAGCGGTGGTTCCAGGGCCGTAAATACACAGCATGAGGTTCCAGACAGCGGTCGTGAAGCCCACATTGTGTCCAATACACAATTGGGACAGCACAGTTTTCAACCCGGACACCTCTAAATTAATTACAATTTTTTTTTTCAAATTGTATGCAGCTATTTTTGAGTGTAATAGCTGGTGGTGCATGGGCAGCAGCACCTTGTAATGTGTTCCCTGGCAGTGGAAACACACAGACTGCAGGATGAAATACAACAGCAGTAGCAGCAGCAGGTGTATGTGTGTGTGCCAGTCGTCACTTCATGTCCCCCTCTCGCCGACAACAGGGGCCATAAATTCGCCTTCCACCCAAGCCTGGTTCATTTTGAGAAACGTCAGTCTGTCCAGACTTGTGAGACAGACGAGATCGCTTCTCAGTGACGACTCCACCGGCTGCACTGAAGCAACGCTCTGACAGTACGCTGAAAGGGGGGCAGGAGAGCACTTCCAGGGCATACTGCGCAAGCTCGCTCCAGATCATCAGGTGCTTGACCCAATACTCCATGGGATCAACAGGGGCCACACTGTCAAGCCCACTGAAGGACCCCATGTAGTCAGCCACCATGCGGGTCAAGCGCTGCCTGTGACTGGAGAAGGATGCTGCTGCAGGCACCTCCTCTCTAGTCCTTGGCAACTCTACACTCATGTAGAGCTCTTGGGTCAGAGACAGCAGGTCTGTGGTGCGCGTGTGCTTGCTGCTGGTGGATGCAGGCACCTGCTGCTGCCTCTGTGCTGGCTGGACAGTGGGGGTGGATGGCTCAGGAAAGGCTTCCTGCAAGCGCTCAACAAGGGACAGCTGCAAATCCCTCATTTGTTGCGCACGGTCTCCTCCTGCAGGCAGGAACTGGCTGAGCTTCCCCTTCAGACGTGGGTCCAGCATCATGCAGATCCAGATGTCCTCCCTCTGCTTCATCTGGATCACCCTTGGGTCCTTGCGCAGGCACCTCAGCATGTGCGCTGCCATTGGGAAGAGTCTGGCCACGTCTGTTGGCACATCATCGGCATTCCCAGAGCCGAGAGTGCTGTCCTAATCTTCCTCTGCCCCCTCCACCTCATCCTCTCTCCACCCCCGCACCAGTCCAGCTGCGCTCTGCTGTTCCCCTCATCAGCAGCAAGGTCAGGGACCTCCACCAACTCCGAGCCCTCCTCCTCAGAGGTGGCCTGTGAAGCTGCCTGCAGCTCCTGCTGGCCCAAGGCTGCCGCTCCCTCTTCCAGCAGTGCATACAGGGCCCTGTCCAGCACACACACCATGGGCACCCACTCGCACACCATTGCATGGTCCCTGCTCACCATGTTGGTGGCCTGCAGGAAGGGTGCCAGGACTGAGCACACCTGCTGCATGTGCCCCCAGTCCTCCGTGGAGATTATGGACGGGAGGTTGGTGGCGGCACGCCCAGTTGCAGTGAGGGAGGCAACTGTTGCTCGTGCAACGTACTGGCCGACAGCCTGGCTCTGTTCAACCAGACGCTCCAACATCGCCAGGGTGGAGTTCCAGCGAGTTGGAACATCGAGCATGAGCCGGTGCTGTGGCAGGTGCAGCTCCTTCTGCACCTCTTCCAGGCTCGCCACGGCTGCAGGCGAGTGCCGGAAGTGACGCACAACCTTCCTTGCCGCCTCAAGGAGTCGGTCCATCCCCTGGTAGGTCCGCAGGAACTTTTGGACTACCAGGTTTAGGACGTGCGCCAGGCAGGGGATGTGGGTCAGGTCTCCCCTGCTGATTGCAGCAACCAGGTTTGCCCCATTGTCGGACACCACCTCTCCGACTCTGAGGCCTCTGGGGGTCAGCCAATTCCTCTCCTGCTCTCGGAGTTTGGCCAGGACGTGGTTCGCCGTCAGTTTGGTCTTCCCCAGGCTGACCAATTCCAGCAGCGCTTGGCAGTGGCGGGGCTTCACGCTGCTGCTGAGGCGGGAAGTTTGGGCTGGTGTGCCGGAGGATGGAAGCGGATCAGAGGAACCTGCTGCTGTTCCGCTGACCCTGCATGGTGGCACCACCCACTGCGTTGTTGGTGCTGCTGCTGCTCTGACAGTGCCGGCCGATGCTGCTCCCCCCTCCTCACCCCCTTCCACCAAGCTGACCCAATGCGCGGTGAAGAACAGATAGCGGCCTGTCCCAAACCGGCTGCTCCACGAGTCCATGGTGACGTGGACCCGTTGACCCACCGCGTGCTCCAGCCCTCTCCCGACATTGGCCATCACAGAGCGGAGAAGTGCAGGGATGGCCGTGCGTGCGAAATAATGTCGGCTGGGGATTGGCCAATCGGGGGCTGCACACATGAGGAGCGCATGCATGTCGCTCCCCTCCTGCACAAGGGAATAAGGCAGGAGTTGGGAGCACATGGCCCGTGCCAGCAAGCCATTCAGCTGACGCACGCGACAGCTGCTGGGAGGCAGAACCCTGACCACCCCCTGGAAGGTGTCGCTGAGCAGGGTCTGGCGAGGCCTTTTGCTGGCACGGGAAGCAGTGGAGGGAGCAGAGGAGGCCACTGAGGACTGGCTGCCAGAACAGGCCTCAGTGTCGGCGGCAGGAGTTGCAGAGGGAGGAGGAGCTGTGCGTTGCTGACGCACTCCTGCTGCCGACGGCTTCGCAGTGGTGGCGGGTCTGCCACTGCCAGCTTCCTTCAACTTCATGAACTCCTCATGCTTGTGAAAGTGTTTCCCTGCAAGGTGGTTGACCAGAGAGGTGGTGCCAAACGCAGAGGGCTCCTTCCCTCTGCTGAGCTGCTTGCGGCACTGGTTGCAGGTGGCATACTTGCACTCCAAATATGGAAGGGTGAAAACATTTCATATTGGGGAGGTGAAGTTGCCCCTTCGGCTGGAAGGTGCTGCTGCCGCTGGTCTCCCTGTGGTGGTTGGGGGGGGGGGGGTTCTTGGTGCGGCTGGTGGTGGCACTGGCAGAACTCGTCTCCTGATCAGCACGCTGTGTGGCCTGCATACCACGCCCACTTGTGATCCTGCCCATGCCTGCGATGCTGATCCTTCTAGCAAGGCCCACAGACGCATCCTCCTCCTCCTCAGAGCTGATGACATCCCCACTCCCAGGACCTGGCACCCAGTCATCATCATCATCCCCCTCCGCAAACATGTCCTGCTGGGATCCCCCAAACTCCCCTTCTGCATGTATGGGCGGATGGACAGTCACCACTGTCTGACTGTCCAAAGCATCATCCCCCAAAGTGCCCATGAGCATTCCTTCCTCTGCCAATTCTTCCGCAACAGCACTCAATACCTTCTCTGTGCTTGGGGTCCATAAGAAGGTGCTGAGTGACAGGGTGCTGGTGTCGCCCGCTGGGGCTGGAGAACTGCACTTCTCCTCCTCTCCCCCAGGCAGTGCTGGGCGGCTGCTGCTGCTCTTGCGAACAGGAGTGGTGGCGGGGGTGGAGGACTCGGTTCCAGAGCTAATGGTGGCCTGCTCATCCACCATCAGTTCCACCACAGCGTCTGCGTCCTTCTCCTCAATAGGACGGCTACGACCTGGCGGTGGGAGGAACATCTGGGCCACACGCTGCTGCTGCTGCGTCTCTGCAGCGTGACTCCCATCTGTTGGGCGGCCAAGGCGTCCACGGCCAGTGGCTAATGGCGGAAAAGCCACTGGTGCAGACGCAGAACTGCGCATGGTGGTGGCGCGGCTGCCACGCCCACGACCTCCTCTCTTGGCGATGCCCTTGCTGCCCCTGCCCAAACCGCGGCTGCCAGTTCCAGACATTGTATATTTTTAATATTATACATATTAAAAAAAAACTTATGTATGTAAAGGCGGGTGGGACAAGTGGGGTACTTTAATGGGGTGGGACTGGTGGTGGTGGGTGTGTGAGGTGACGGACAGGTGTACTGTACTCTACAGCAGAGATCGGTGTAGCGCTAACGAGAGAGTGCGCACTGCGCACACTAAGACCCTAGCTGACGCTGACTGACGGTGTCAGACTACAGTACAATTCAGCAAATACACAATAGAAGTAGTGATATATATAAACAATAGGAGGACGGGTGTAACACTAACTGGAGGGTGCAGACAGCGCAGATGTGCACTGCGCACGCACACTAAGACCCTAGCTGACGCTGACTGACGGTCCCTAAACACAGACTAGAGTACAGTGAGTAGTGTACTAACTAAACAATAGAAGAATCGAGCTAAAAAGTAGAACAGGTGTGACAAGATTACTGAGAGCAGATACAGCAGGACAGGTATAGCAGTAAAGCTGGGCCTTGCTAACTACAAAATAGTACAATAATCTAACACAGAAGTAGTAGTACAGTAGAGTAGGACAGGTGAGAGCACAGGTAAGGTAGAGACTAGACCACAAAGCAGGGCAGGCTGCCTTGCCTAGGCACAGGGCCTAGCTGCTGGCTGCAGGCCTGCAGCAGCACCAGTGACAGTCTCCCTCCCTAGTCCCTAATCACACAAACTAAACTGCCTAAAATACAATCTATCTACAATACAAAGCAATACAGTTGAAGATCAAGTGTTGGAGTGTAAAAACGCTAGGTTTAGAACAATAGCAATGCACTTGCACACAGACAAAAAGCACTGGAGCAGTTCTCTCAGTACTATCAGTCAGTAAGTCACAAGCAGGACGAGTGAGGCAAGATGGCGTCCGCTATTTATAGAGGGGGGCTTGGCCAGGCTCCCCCTCTGTGATTGGCTGCAGTCAGAGGGCTGGGAGCCCTCTGATTCGCTTGTGAGGACTCGAGGTGACGTCTGGCGTGACGCTATCCGAGCTCGTGACGCTATCCGAGCTCGGATAGCTAGGATATCTCCGGATATCTGATTGCTATCCGGGTGCGTTCGGATAGCACAGCCCGGATAGCTAATACTATTCAAACTCGGTATTCGAGCTCGAATAGTGAAAAAAGAGCTAGGATATCCGAGTAACTCAGATATCCTACCTCAGATGAGCATCACTGATTACAACTATAAAAACACTTTCCTAGCAGAAAATGGCTTGTGAGAGCAGCACAAAGATAATAAAAAGGGTCAATAGTTCATAGATTTTAGCTCTGGCATACTCCAATGAATGAGTCATTGAGCAAAAGCAATAAAAACTTAAAAAGTAGATTTAAATATCAAATAAAACTGTGGATTATCTTAAGTCATTTTTAGGAGAAGAAGAATAGATACAATTGTTTATTCATTACTTTATTTTCACCTCGGGTGTCCTTTAAGCCAACTGAGGATACCCAGCACTGCCCCCCTCCTCCTCCACGAATTGCATTCCATGAGGTACCTCTGTAAGCAAGGAGTTAAATAATGCATGCTTAATACAATTAAAATGCAATCTCCATCCATCTAATCTCAAAACAGCACTTCCTCTCCTTCACTGACTGACTGCTAGTCTCAAAGCCAGCGCGTAGGTTAAAATGTTTCCCTGGGTTTGAGACAGGGGCCACCAAGACAGCTTTTCCCGATGAGGTCTGGGACCACAAACAAGAGCACTTGTATACTATCTGGGATTGGTATACAGAAAGACTCAAAACACACCTAAAGTAAAACTAATGAAAAACAATTGTATCTATACACCTAATTCTAAATAGGACTTTCGATCAGTCTCCTTATATATTTCAGCTCCCATACAGACAAGTCTTAAACTTTTTTTTTTTAAACTTTGTGCGGCAATGTACCAAATAAGAGTCAGGTAAACTGGGGAATGATCATTCATCAACAAGAAAAGTAATAGAGATTTTAACTTTTGGATTGCCTGGTTAGCATCCTTATTACTTGTTTACTAGATCAAAATAAAGAATTGATTTTTGATTTTATGCCCGACAGTTACACTTTAAACTGTTTTTATCCACGTTATACCTGTTGGCACCTGTGTTAGCCACGATTATACAAGTCAGAGGACTTTTTTATTCATAAATCACTTAAAATTATCAAAAAGTAATGGAAAGATTCAGAAAAGCAATTTTTAATTTCAAAATCGATAAAAAGGTATTTTCCCTCTAGTAAGAAAGTTGGGCTAAATGGCTACATTCTCTCCGGTGCCTGGCAAAAAGTCAAAGGTATGGAAAATCGAAAAAAGTTCCTACGCATTTTAAAGCAAACCTGACACGAAAAAAAAAAGCCTTATGATATAATGACTTGTATGTGTAGCAAAGATAACCAAATAGAGCATTAGTAGCAAAAAAGAGAGTCTCATTTTTATTTTCAGTTATATAGCTTTTTTTTATAACATTCAATCAGTCATATTTACAGTTTAGAAACCACACTTTTAAGCTATAAAACCAAGATGAGATAATGATCGTTTGAACTTTCCTGCTTTAAAACCTTATCCAAGCCGTCTCTCACTGTTTCTTGGCGGTTTAAAGGGAACCTTAACTGAGAGGGATATGGATGTTTCCTTTTAAACTATACCAGTTGCCTGGCAGTCCTGCTGATCTCTTTGGCTGCAGCAGTGGTTGCAACACACACCCGAAACAAGCATGCAGTTAATCCCGTCTGACTGCAGTCAGAGTGCCTGATCTGCATGCTTGTTGAGGGGCTGTGACTAAACGTATTAGAGACAGAGGATCAGGAGTGGAGCCAGGCAACTGGTATTATTTTAAAAGGAAAAATCCATATCCTTCTCAGTTTAGGTTCCCTTTAAATGCTTCAGAAAACAGGATTGTATGAGACCCAGTGGGTAGAATAGCTCACAGAAGCTCTTTTGCATAGATAACTGAAGTTTTTTTTTAACTCTTCCTGTACTGGAAAACAACAGAAGACTTTTTTATTTGCTGCTACTGTTCTATATCTTAGCTTTACTACACATACACTTCATTATCTCATAAGTTTATTTTCACTTTAGGTTTGCTTTAAAGAGACTTTTTTTTTAAAAAAAAGTGCCCCTGGGGGTACTTACCTTAGGGAGGGGGGAAGCCACTGGATCCTATTGAGGCTTCTACCTGTGTCCCACGGTTGTCTCGCTGGGCCCCTCCAAAACCACAGCTGACAATTTGTCGTGCTATGGCGCAGTAGTGCCTGCAATATTTACCTTCCCCGGCTCCAGCGCAGACGCAGTAACGGCTCCCTGGTGGGCTAAGTCAAAAAAAGCCGATCCCAATTGGGTCCACTCTACTGCACAGGAGACTTGCGCCTGCGCAGTAGAACGGACCCGGCTATGATCGGCTATTTCTGCCTGATCCGAGCCGACAGCCGCTACTGCGCTGGAGCCGGGAAGGTAAATATTTACATGCCCGCCATTCGGAGGGGCACAGCAAGACCACCGTGGGACAGCGGAGGATGGGGGGAAACCTCAATAGGATCCAGACTCTTCCCCTTCCGAAGTAAGTACCCAGCAGGGGCACGTTTTTCTGTTACAGGTTCTCTTTGAAGTACACTACGGCAAAATTAACAGTTTTTAAAAAATAAGCCGAATGGATTTCTAACTTAAATTCATGTTTAAAGGGTCAACAAAATCTTTTCATATGTGGAATGTTGTGTATAATCTTATAATTTCATCTTCTTGTCTGTCGAGTTTTCCCGCTAGTCGATTAACTTTCAGGGGTGTTACATATATTTTATATAGTTTCTATAGAAACTATACGTTCGGAAAATGATTTTTTTTTAATATCTTTAAACATCAAGTTAAATAAAAAAATTTCATTAAGCATATTATTTAAAAATTGGCATGTCAACCATACTGCCCACTTTCAAAAGAAATAACAGATATCCTTTTATACAGAGCAATCCTCTACCTTCTTCAGGACAGCTAGCTAGCTGGAACATTTACTTACAAGCAGAAATGCCCAAGGACAATATTTTGGAGCGTTTCAAATTACTCTAAAAGGATGTGATGTTTGGATGCTTCAGAGCCTCATACAAGGCATCAGGATAAGGAACCAGTCAAGAGATTACTTATCCAAACCCAATCTATGCAGAACATCTCTATTTGGGTCAGATCTAGAGGTCATATTGGCTCGGGCCTCAGAGAAGGGAAAAGATTTTGGTACCATTCACACTGGGAATCGCAAAATCGAAACATCGGGGAAAAAAACAATTTTTTACTGGACATCTGCGATTTTTGAGCAATCCCAATTTGTTATTTTTTTGATTTTTTAATATCTGAACCGCGATCGATCTAAAACTGCAGAAAAGGGCTGCATGCACCACGTTTGCGTTTTCACAGATAGAGGTGCCTGGCTCTTTTTCTGACAGCATATGCTATTTGCTCCGTTGTTATTGCCTGATGAATCAGGATCAAACCTGCGAAACGCGTTGCATTGTCCCCCAGAGTATGTAAATAAACTTGTTGTATTTGACAAACACATTGGCAATTTTTGTGTCTGCTTGGAGGAGGTAAGTCCACCACTGCCTCCTCATGTGAAACTTTTTAGCTACTTTTATCCTTTTGGCGCCTCTGTATCCATACGACGCTAGAGACCATGGTGGTTAGGGCCTTAAAGAAGGGAAAACATTTTGGCACCATTCACACTGGGGATTTGCGGAGGGGGATTTTTTGTGATCTTCCACTTTTCTTTACTGGAGATCTCCACGATTTTTAAGCAATCCAGATTTTTTGATTTTTTTAATACTTGAACTGTGATTGCTCTAAAACTGCAGAATGCATGCACCGCGTTTGCGCAACAGTAGCTTGATAGTGGCTGCAGTGGCTGAAAAGTGTACTTAATACTCAATGCTACGTACACACATGCGACAACGATCGTTCGTTGAGAACGACGAACGAACTTTTAATTGATGAAAGAACGACCTAAGTAAAGTTAGTTTTCAAAGGTGTGTAACGATCTGATCGTTAGAAGGAACGTTACATCACGTAAAGCAACTATTGCGCCTGCGCATAAAAATGAGAAGTTTCACGGAGAAATTGTGAAATGCGCATGTCAAGCCTAGTACGAACGACCGTTTCCAATGATGTACTACTTTTGCAAACGATCGTCGTTGGTTAAAATCCGCCGAGACAGAACTTTCTTTTGTAGCGATTTGGCTCGTTACGTCGTTTGCCTTAATAGTCGGTGGTTCGTTTTTTGTAACGATCGTCGTTGGTAAAGATCGGGGAACGATCGTTACAAACAACTATAGTCGCATGTGTGTACGCACCTTATGCCTTACATAAAAAAAAAAAAAAATCAGTTTTACTCACCTGGGGCTTCTAACAGCGCCCTGCAGCCGACCCGAGCCCTCACAATCATTCACGGATTCTCCAGTCCCCCGCTGCCAGCTAGTCACATTTTTCGGCCAATAGGCTAAGTGCACCTGAGCAGGTCTGGCCATGCGTCTCTTTCGTGTTCCCGTCTGCAATAGCGTCCAATGTCAATGATGTGTGGCTAGTAGAGATGGCCTAAACGGTTCGCCGGCGAACATCAGCTGTTCGCGTTGGGTAGCGAACAGATAGGGCGGTTCGATCCACCCCCTATACCTCATCGTTGCTATAAACTTTGACCCCTACATCACAGTCAGCAGACACATGGCAGCCAATCAGGCTGCACTCACCCACGGACTCAGTCTGGTGCTGCAGCTGTAGTGAGTGGAAGGGAGAGACATTGCTGCAGAGACAGGGACAGTTAGCTAGGCACTTTTGTGTTTTGCTGATTGCTGAAAGCACCCCAAATCGAAAGCACCCCAAATCAAAAGCCCTTTTGAGGGCTTATATTGTTCTATTTGGTGTGTGTGTGTGTGTGTGTGTCACTGGTCACACTGCATACAGGTCACAGTCATTGCTGGGCTGTGTAGTTCTACTATACTCGTCTATCTATATTGCAAGCAAGCCACCATATTGGCCTCGATTCATAAAGCATTAACACATGCGGTAATGCAGAAAATAGCTGACTTTACCGAGCACTTAGCAAAATGTCAATTCATAAAAGCAGTTACTTCAGAAAAGCTGAAATTCCCGAGCAGTGAGGTAAATTACCGCCTTATGCGGTGATTAACTACACGTCACTAAATGTCAATTCATAAAGATTAGAGCAGGCAGTAATGACACCAAATATTTCTGAGTTAGGCGTCACTACACACATGGACGACATAATGTGTGAGGAGGATAATTAACTACCTGTGGTTGCTGCTGTTTTGGAAGTGTCTGATACAAGCGAAACTATGGATGATGATGATGATGATGATGATGAGGTGTGCACAGATGCCACATAGGAGCCAGGAAGACGAGATGAACAGGGGGGACAAGTTCAGAGGGGGAGACAGAGAGGAGCAGGAGATGCGTTGATGTAAGCAGCAGGGGGAGCTCGTTGCAAACGGCTCGTGGCAGTGTCCGACGGCATGTATCGCCACCTAGGGACAGCCAGCCAACGCCCTTCAACACCAGCTGCTGCCACCACCACCAAAATGCCGTCATCACAGAGCTCACCAGTGTGGTATTTTTTGTGTGTCTCTGCGTCAGATTACAGCAATGCCATCTGCCACCAAAAACTGAGTCATGGGAAAAGCTACACCCACGTAGGGACAAGTACCTTACAAAGGCACTTAATGTCCCATCACAAACACCAATGAGATGAGCACATGAGGAAAAGTAGAACACTAAGGCAAAGCCACCCTCCACCTCCTCCTACAGGTGCAGCATCTTCAGCAGCTTTATACCTTGCACCTTTCACAGCCACCCTCCTCTACTCCGCCTCTCACCTTGAGCAGTTCCTGCTCCTCTGCTCACAGCAGCCAGGTGTCCGTTAAGGAAATATTTGAGTGGAAGAAGCCAATGTCTGCCAGTTACCCCCTCACCTGGCGTCCGACAGCTGGCTTGTCGGAACAGCTAACCCTCCAGCTGTTACCATACAAGATGGTGGACTCTGAGGCCTTCCGAAAATTTGTGGTGATTTTACAAAAAGGCGATACCCAAACTGTACTCTACCTACACTACCTGATCGATGTATACACACGCACACACTTTATGCCTCCAATTTAGGAATGCAAATGTGATTTCTGCCCTTTAGGGATTATAACCCTATTCTGCATCAAATCTGTAATTTTCCAAGGGACTTTTGGCATGGATCCCAATCCGCCATGCCCCCCTCCAGGTGTCAGACCCCTTGAAACAACTTTTCCATCACTTTTGTGGCCAGAAATATTCCCTGTATGTTTTGAAATTCGCCTGCTCATTGAAGTCTATGGCGGTTCGCGCAAACTTGAACTTTTACGGAAGTTCACATTTGCAGTTTTCGCAAACCCAAAATCTGAAGTTCGAGCCATCTCTAGTGTCTGCGAAACGAAACTAGCTGGTGGTGGGGGACCGGAGAATCCGTGAGTGACTGTGAGGGCACGGGACTGCTGCAGGGGGCTGGTAGAAGTCCCAAGTGAGTAAAACGTATTTTTTATGTAAGGCTTAAGTATCCCTTTAAGGGCCTCTAACGCAGGAGACCAGGGATAGGTTCTCAGCTCTTACTGTTCAGTAAGTGAGAATAAGAACTTGGGCAAGACTCCCTAACACTGCTACTGCCTATAGAGCACGCCCTAGTGGCTGCCGTTATGGCTCCGTCAGGAGAAAGGCGCTGTATAAATGTTTTGTGTCTGTCTGTTGACCACAGGTGGGGCAGCAATCAAAATTTATTCTTCAAATGACGTCCAGTATCATTCAACACCTATATATGAAGATCATAGGAAGTGGCCTCCACCCCCTGGTTCTGTGTGTCTGCTCTCCTAAGGGGAATGGTGAAACTTGAAACTTTATCTCTTCTCCTTCGAGATTGGATTCAGCAGGTAGTAATAGAATCTGTTCCTTAGCCATTGAAGGGGACTGGATTCTATTCCCGTGTACACTTAATAGGGAAACCCTCAGGCAAGTTTTACCTTATCCTCAACTTGAAGGCGCCCAACAAATTTATCAGACAAAAACGTTTTACGATGAAAAGCATTAACTCTGTAAGGAGATATCTTTCAGCTTAAAGCAGATATGACCAGTAAAGACGTAAAGAGGAACTTTACCGAAAGACCGTAGTAGGGAAAAAAATAACTCCGTACATTGGAAAGTGAGACGTTAAAATACAGAAGACACATAATAAAGTGATTGATATTCGCTGTGCAATTTGTTCACGTTGTTTGATCCACCGTGAGCCTGCAGGTCATTCTCTTTACTGCTGGTAGACAAGAAAGCACAAGCTGCCATGATATGATAGGCGAAAAAGGTTGGATTTTTTTTTATACATGTATATGTACAGAGGGAGATACTGCTTGCATGGCAGTTGAAAACTGTGATAACAGCCTTTATTTCCCACAATGCAATTCACAGGCAGGAAACTATCAGGGCTGTGGCCCCGACATCACATTATGGGAGGGGTTTCACCACAATATCCTCCGTATAGACGTCCCTGATGATCATTTCGAGGAAAGATCTCTTGTGGGAAAAGGCACAAACGTTGATGCACTGGAGCTTTAATGTCGCTTCATTTCTATAACATGACTCGCAAGCAAGCCGACCCCCCAACTTTTGACTCACTTTTTGGGGGTCAAAAATTCGGCTCGCTTGCGAGTATATACGGTAATACTATTTATTGGTTAACTTAAAAAAATAAAAGTAAGCTTTCGGCTATACCCCCTTCATCAGACTCAAATCCTGTATGCATACAAGATGGAGCACACAGCTATATACATGCAACATCAAAAGGGAATACATAGATTTTTTTGCTGTTTGCTTCAACATCTCATCAACATACAGGATTCGAGTCTGAAGAAGGCGGAATAGTCGAAAGCTTAATCTGAATTTTTTTTTTTAATTTAGCCAATAAAATGGTATAATCATGATGCAAAACGTTTTGCTTTTACTGATGGCTAATACGGCACAACACTCTCCTGCTATTACATTTTTTTTTTTAAAGATAAACTATACATTGATCTATTCCTTTTAACATAACATTTTATATATTTTGACATCAACACATGAAGTCTGCATCTAATTTTTTTTTCTTTACGGCGACTATGAACTTTTTAATTAATACAAAACAGTACAAGCGTCTCCTTATGACGCAGGTCGATTTGTTTGTTGGCGGTTTATTTACAGTAAGCCCATCCCATCTTTGCCAAGGCCAATATTTGCCGGAGTGCAGGGGAAAGCTAGTGTGACATTACAGGAGACACTCGCTGTACTGATTGCTTCTACCTGCTCAATCAGAAACAACTTTCTAATGATGGATTATGCTGCCTGCTTAGCTGGATCAAGACTCTACACAAATTAAAACGTTGTCACTGCAGATTAAATGTGCAGAGCAGTTTTAGTTATTTATTTTAATGAAGTCATTAAAAAAAAATACATAAAGACCCAAATTTGACCACAGTCTATCTTTTTTTTTTTTTTTTAATACCCACAGATCTTTTTTTAATGATTGATAAATATATATATATATATATATATATATATATATATATATATATATATATATATATATATATATATATATATATATATATATTTCAAATAACTAAAATAAAATTAAAATATAATGAAAGAAAACAGACAGACACTAAACAGTTTAATCAAACAATAAATATAATACCTGGAGTAAGAGGTCTATAAAGCTACAATTTTTACTTCACTAAAATGCTAGCTGCATCACCAGGCTAGTCTTTTGGCTTTATTAAAGTGAACCTCCGGACTAAAAATCTACTCAGCAGCACTGAAAAGGCCTAGTGTTTCTTTAACAGTTTCACAGCATCAGAACTTTGTTTCTCTTATACAAGCCTTATTTTTAGCTGCACAGAAGAAAACTGCCCGGGCTTTTTTCCCCTGATGCTGTGCAAAGCATGATGGAATTTCTGATGTTGTTGTTCTCATTCTGCTGTTTTGGTGCAATTTTTTTTTTAATATTTGGAATTTGACATTTGAAGTCTAGCGCGTGCAGCCGGGAGGGGTAATAAGGACACAGGATAGTTGGAACTGTGTCTCCTGCTCCTTGTCACCTTCTTTCAACCAAAAAGATGGCTGCCCCCATGACAAAGATGGCAGCCCCCATGAATCACAAACATTTGCCTGTTCTTTTAAAACAGGGTGGGTAAGAGATTATATTACCTATCTATTCTAATTAACATAACTAATGTAACTTAATAACAGTATGTTTGTTTAGGCTGAAGTTCCCCTTTAATGTCACCCATGTAGCTAATTTTAGGAGAATTTTGTAGGATAATTTTGCCTAGCTAATAAGCCTAGGCATAGCATCACTGGAAAGGCAGGGCTACATACCAGTATACAGCAATATATAGATATTATGAACTGATAAGACCAGGAAAATTATCATAAAAGTGACCTATGACACTGTATTGCTATCAAATCATTTGCATGGTCTTGTTTTGTTGTGAGTTTCCGTATGTTCTACCTGTATGTTAACCCATTTATCTATTGTGCAGCGCTGCGTAATATGTTGGCGCTTTATAAATACAATAAATAATAATAATAACTGTAAACATATGAAAGTGTTCATCAATTAAGAGTTTTCTGAACGAATTTGATGTTACACATTCATTGCAGTGGCAGATCTCAACCCTACTGGTACTGTATGTGGGGGAAGGGGGTGAGGTAGGGGAATAGACTTGTGCCTTTTACACAGATGACATTAATTTGGCACAAAAGCTAATCGGAAGGGTAGGGCTACATACCAATATACAACAATATTGGAACTGATGCAGAAACCAGGAAAATTTACCATAAAAGTGGGTGTCCTGAATAATTTACAACATTCTGCTACAGTATATGTCACTACAGTGCCTCTTTAAAGTGTAACTATCGGGCAAAAAATCAATTCTTTATTTTTATCTGGTAAACAAGAAATAAGGATGCTAACCAGGCCATCCAAAAGTTAAAATCACTATTCATTTTCTTGTTGATAAATTATCATTCTCCTGTTTACCTGACTTATTTGGTACACATAAAATTTGGTACACAGAAAGGAAGTTGCAGGGCATGCTGGATTGTCCTTTTTTGCTTCTCTGCTTTCCCTCAGACTTAACTAATTCAGCCTGATTGGCTGAAGCCTCTTTCTCTCCTGTTTTCCCCTCCCACACCTCTGTTCCTCTCTGATTGGCCAGCATTACTCATGCTGCGAAAATGCACTTTCTGTAGTGAAGGGCGGGCAAATCAGGCAGAGGAGAGTAAGGGAGGAAATGACATCTGGATTGGCTTCATAATAGCCACAGTTAATATGGGATTTTCACTTTCTTTTTTACTGTAGGAAAATCACTAAAATTGAAACGTGGACAGTACAATACATATGTTATGTAAGTAGAGCAAGTATTTATCTACTTATATATATGTGTTTTTTTCTGAGATAATATGGCTGGCAGCTCCTCTTTAAAGGATATTATGCTGTTGCTTATTCTTTAGAGCAGAGAGACATTTCTGAGTTCAGGTCCACTTTAATGCAGGCCATGTTTGCAGGAACACTTCCATGCAAACCAAGCCCATACTTCTCTTTAGGGCTTGTTTGCAGAAGCTACATACCGTCTTAGCCACACACAGGATTTACCTGCGAGAATCAAACGGCAACAAACAAAAAGCGGCGCTGCGATTTTAGCACAAAGCCCTGTTGTTGTTGTTGTTGCTGTTTACATCTGGCTCAGCAGATGAAGAGCGGGAGATAAAAGCCTCCTGGAGCTGAAACTGCGCTAAGTAAGAACTGCGCTCCTTTTGTAAGACAACAAACGGGTTCTGCTTGAGAATTCTGCTAAAGCTCATTCTGTAAACAGCGTCCTCCTTCCTTCCTCCGGTTTCACAGTCTTCCGTAATCCAAACAGCGCTGAGGGAGCTTAAAGCAGAGCCTCTGTAAACCTGCTTTACATTTCTGTAAAACATGTTAGAAAGAAAAAATAGAGCATAGAGGGGGTCAAGCTAACAGTAAGGAAACCGTCGTTAAGAAAAGACTCCGCCTAAATGAAAAAATTCTACTCTATGGGGCCTTAACCACTTCAGGACAAGAAGTCTCTAGCTCCTTAAAAAATACCTGAGGTGACATGGGACGTGATGAGATAGACATGGGTATGTACAGTGCCAAGCACACAAATGACTATAGGCTGTGTTCCTTTTTTTCTTTCTCTGCCCGAAAGAGTTAAATATCAGGTATGTAAGTGGCTGACTCAGTCCTGACTCATGCAGGAAGTGACTACAGTGCGATCCTCACTGATAAGAAATGACAACTATAAAACAAAAATAATTCATAGATTTTAGCTCTGGCATACTTCAATGAATGTGTCTCCGACGTACTTAAATGAATAAAACTTAAAAAGTAGATGTAAACATAAAATAAAAAACTGTGGAAAATTCATTTTTAGGAGAAGGAAGATGGATACAATTGTTTATTTCATTAGTTTATTTTTGCCTCGGGTGTCCTTCAAGGACCAGAGACTTCTGGGTAAAAAAAAAAAAAAAAAAAAAAAAAAAAAAGGGGCTAAAGCTCCGTACTCACCACCTGATGGGTCCAGAGACGTCCCCTTGACGACAGTCGTCCAGCGAACCTCTTTCTGCTGGTGGGTATGCACGTTAAACGTCGGGCATGATCGAGAATTCATGCAATCGCAGTACTTTGTGCGAGAGTTGTCGGGGATCTTGAGGATCCGATCCACCTGACCGTCATTACTGTGCAACGCTAAGCAACGTTCGTGATTGGCTTACAATGATCACAGGGTCATAAGCCAATGACATCAGCACCTGACTGGCTCACAGAACTCTGCTGTCCTAACAGCAGAGCGAGTGGGCTGCAGCAGAGGGATTGGCGGTAGCGTGTGGCGCCAAAATTGAAATCTACACTGGCAGGGATAACAGGTTCCAAAAAAGGGCATAGACTCAATTAGCTTGGTCTGGAAGCGGTTAAAGAGACTATAAATTCTAAAATATACATTGTATGCACTTAGCTCCGCCCCCTTGCAGCTGAGTGCTCTGGGGCTTCTGCAGCACTCTGTATCTCCGATAAGAGTGACAGGGGACGGGGTTAGGCGCCAGGAAGTCAGCGCTCAGGGGGTCTCTGAGGATGTTACACAGAAAAAAAAGTAACTTTTTAGAAGAAAGCCATGCATACCATGTAGGTTTTAAGGTGGCCACACACCATACAATTTTTTTAAATATCTGTTCAAATCAAGAATTGCAATCAATTTTTCTGACCGATTGTAACATTTCAAAAATATGACCAATGTACCACACACCTATGTTCAATTTTTCCCCAATTATGATAAAAAATGATTGGATACGCTGACAAAATTGCTAGGGTGTGTATATTAATAAATTGACAATCTAACACACACCATACAATCTTTAGAAAGATTGAAGAAAAATATCTGGCATTCCGGATCTATAAAAATCGAAGAAACTGGGAAATCCGATCGGATTTTTCAGTCAAATGAAAAAAAAAAAAGCTTTCGATTTTTCGGGATACGATCGTTTTTTATCGAATTGCCGTAAAATCGGATCATTGTATTGTATTGTGTGTGGCCACCTTTACACATACCATACAATCTTTAGAAAAATTGAAGAAAAATTTCCAGCATTCCGGATTGATAAAAATTGAAGACAAATATGGAAATCCGATCGGATTTTTCAGTCGAAGGAAAAAAAATTGTTTTTCGGGAGATCCGATCAGGTTTATTGAATTGCCGTAAAATCGGATCATTTTATTGTATCGTGTGTGGCCACCTTTAGACTTGATAGCCTCTTAAGTTTTTGGTTCATGGAGGTACGCCAAAGGATAGGTGTGTTTATGATTTTCAGTTCACCTGTTCTTTAACCACTTCACCTCGAAAAGGTTTTTCCCCTTAAAAAAAAAAAAGAAGAAGCAATTTTCACCTGTCAACGCTCCTTCCATTCATTCGCCTATAACTTTATTACTACTTATCACAATAAAAAGCCGAGCTACTTACCGGTAGTAGTGTTTCGGCGAAGCCTCCAGGACAGCTCACCTGAGATTACTATTGAGCCCCTCCCCTGTGGAAACAATGCACCAATCAATTAAATCTGACCACCCCTCTGCTTACTTAGCTCTGTTCACCCCTCCTTCCATCAGTTCTTAGAAGAGTACATAGCTCACCCGTAACATATATCTATACGTACAAACAGGTTTATCACTTATATCACTTTCCTTTTTTTTTTTTTTTTTTCTTTAATAGGGCTGGGAACTAAGGCAGCTGTCCTGGAGGCTTCGCCGAAACACTACTACCGGTAAGTAGCTCGGCTTTTCTCCCTTCATCCTCCAGGACAGCTCACCTGAGACCAGCGAGAACTCTTTGTACCTTAGGGTGGGATGACTGCCTGGAGCACCTTGCGTCCAAATGCTTGATCCTGGTTTGAAAGTTGCTCCACCCGGTAATGCTTGACAAACGTAGAATGTCCCGACCAGGTTGCTGCTCTGCATATTTGGTCTAGTGTGGCCCCCGACCTTTCCGCCCAAGAGGCTGCCAGTGATCTTGTTGAGTGCGCCCTGATGTCTGACGGTGCAGTGGTGTCTCTCTCTTTGTAAGCTAACTGAATTATCTCCCTAATCCATCTGGATATTGAATTCTTTGAGGATTGTAAACCTTTCCTGCTACCCGCAAACAGCACAAATAAATGACTCGATCTCCTCCACTGTTGCGTTCTTTTCAAATAAGTTAGAATTGCCTGTCTCACATCTAGTCTTGCCAGTCTGACTTCTCTGTCATTTTTGGGATTTGTAGAAAAAGAAGGCAATACTATCTCTTGACTTCTGTGAAAATGTGTGGCCACCTTTGGTAGATATGTAGGATCTGGACGAAAGACTATACGATCTGAATGAATGATCATGTAAGGGTCTTTTATTGATAGAGCTTGGATATCTCCTACCCTCCTTGCTGTGGTTATGGCCACCAGGAAGGCTACCTTTAGCGTCAACATCTTTATGGAAATGGTTTCTGACGGAAACAATTCATCCGCCATCAAATAATCTAGCACTAGTGACAGGTCCCAGGGAGGTATCATTTTGGTTGGAAGAGGCTGCGACCTGGCCACAGCTTTAAGGAAATTTTTTATATGCAACTCAGTGGATAAGCGCCTGTTTAAAAAAAATGGATAAGGCTGAAATTTGGACTCTGAGGGTGCTTACCGCTAATCCCATGTCCACTCCGTCTTGCAAGAATTCCAAGACAAATTTTAAGTCATTTGTCCCAATATTGTTTTTCTCCTTCCAAGAACAAAAAACTCGCCAAACCTTGGCGTAAATTTTCCGTGTGTTGTCCTTCCTGCATCTAAGCAACGTATTGACAACCCTGTCTGAAAATCCTAACCGTCTTAAGCTCTCCCTTTCAGGATCCATGCTGTGAGATTGAAGAACCCCGGATCTGGATGTACCTGGTCGCTCTGGAGCAGTAAATCCGCTCTGTTCCCCAAATGCCATGGTCCCTTTACTTTTAGGGACTGCAGAAAAGGGAACCAGGCCCTTCTCGGCCACCATGGCGCTATGAAAATCACCTCCGCTTGTGAATCTCTCAACTTGCCTAGTGCTCTGGGAATCAAATTGAAGGGGGGAAAAGCATACAAGAGCCCCCTTGGCCAAACAATCGCTAATGCATCCAACCGGGTCGTTAAAGAGGAAGGATGAAGGGAACAGAAATCCCCTACCTTCGCGTTGTGAGGTGTAGCAAATAGATCTAGAATAGGCCTCCCCCATTCCTTGGTGACACTGTCGAAAACCTCCTGATTTAACTGCCATTCGGATTCCCTTATGACTGAGCGGCTGAGTGCGTCCGCCCATCTGTTCTGGGTACCCTGGATGTGGGTGGCCGTGAGTGACTGCAGATTTGCTTCTGCCCAGTCCAAAATTTGAATTGTTAGAGACATCAGAGATTGAACTCTGGTCCCTCCCTGTCTCCTGACATAGGAGACCGTGACCATGTTGTCGGAGTATAGGCTTACCTCCCTGTCCTGAATGTGTGGCGCCAGGGACTGTAGCGCTACCTTGACCGCCAGAAGTTCCCTGAAATTTGAGGAGCTTTCTCTGACTTGGGGGGACCACTGTCCCTGAACCTGATGGTCCAGACAGTGCGTTCCCCAGCCCCAAGAGCTTGCGTCCGTGTAAAGCTTTACCGGATCTTTCTGCCTCCAAGGACGACCACTGGCTAATCGCTCTGGATTCAGCCACCAGTCTAATGTCAGGAGGACTTCCTGCGGAGGTACTACCAGCCTGTCTAATGACTCCTTCCTCCTGTCCCATACCTGAAGAAAACCATGCCTGTAAATGCCTTGTGTGTGCTTGTGCCCATTCCACTGCTGGGATAACTGCGGTCATCTGCCCCAGTAATGACATAGTCTGCCTCAGGGATACCATTGGTTCTGCCCTGTAAGCAGACACAGCCGCTATGACTTTGGACACCTTCAGCTGCGGGAGTATAATTTTCCCCTGAACCGTGTCCCATGTCAGGCCCAGGAATAGAGTGGACTGGGCTGGCTGCATGCAAGACTTTTCGCTGCTGATCAACCACCCTAGTCCCTCAAGGGTTTGTATGCAGATTTGTAGATTTTCCCTCAGGAGCTGTTCGGAGGATGCCAAGACTAGGAAATCGTCCAAGTATGGCAGAACCCTCACATTCTGGAGATGTAGATGTGCCACTGCCTCTGCGACTACTTTCGTAAATATCCTCGGGGCCGAGGACATTCCGAAGGGTAGGGCACGATATTGATAATGGCATATCGCATCCCCCATGACTACCGCAAATCTCAAGAATCTCTGGAAGTGTGGATGGATCGGGATGTGGAGGTAAGCATCCTCCAGATCCAAGGTGGCCATAAAAGCTCCTGGCCAAATTAAATTGCGAATTGAGGCTATACTTTCCATACGAAATTTTTTCTCCAGAATGTAAGGGTTCAGAGGCTTTAGATTGAGGATCATCCTGAATTTCCCGGACGGCTTTTGAACTAAAAACACTCGGGAATAGAACCCCCTGGACTGCTCTCGTTCCGGTACTCTCTGAATTACCCTCTGTTGTAATAACTTTGTCACAGAGGAATTTATGGCTTCTGCTTTCTGTGGATCTCTTGGAGTTCCTATAATAACAAAATTTCCCGGGGGTGGGGTATGGAACTCTATTCTGTATCCGTTTTTTATCAAATCTAAAATAAATTCGTTGCTTGTTACTTTCTGCCAAGCGTGAAAAAAATAAAGAAGCCTTCCCCCCACTTGTAAATCGGTGTCATTTACTAGTTTTGGTTGCGGGCGGTTGAGGTTTGTTAAATAGGAAACCTGACTTACCCCTGCCCGAGCTATAAGTCCATCTACCGGATCTCTGTCTTTGTTGCTGTCTTCCCTGATCCTGCCTGGGAAAAGTACGTCTTCCCTGGAAGGGTTTAGTAGCCTTTTCCCTTTTGTCTGGGAATTTCTTAGCTCTGTCTGAGGCTCTTTCTAAGATAACCTCCAGATCTTTACCAAACAGCAAGTCTCCTTGAAATTCCATTGCGCATAATTGATGCTTGGAAGAGACATCGCCCTCCCAAGCATTCAACCATATTGCCCGCCTGGAGGAATTAATTAACGCAGCTGTTTTGGCGGAGGCCCGTAATGATTCCGTCGCCCCGTCTGCCAAAAAAGCCACTGTCCCTTCCATAACAGGTAGGGATTCCAGCATCCTTCCATGAGCTGTGCCGGCTACTAGATGCGCTCTTAACCCCCTCATCCATTTCTCTAAGTTGCGGGTTAGGCATATGGCTGCGATCGCTGGCTTAAACCCAAAAGAAGCTGATTGCCATGCTCTTTTTAGTAATATTTCCGCCTTGCGGTCCATGGGACTTTTCAGGCTGCATCCTCAAAGGAAAGGTCTGCCGACCTAGAATGTTGAGACAAAGGTGCGTCAATCTTTGGGCACTTAGACCAGGGTTCCTGATCATCCTGAGAGAAATGAAATCTTCTCTTGAATGATCTCGGGATAAACAATCTTCCACTGAGAAGATATCACCCCTTTGATGGACCTATGTACTGGAAATGTCCTGCTACTTGTGTCCTCTAACCCCCTATATATACCATCCTGAATTGAGGCCGTGGGAGTTGCATTTTGGATGTTCCGACTCGTACACTGCTTTCAGAAGCTCTGGGGTGTCTTCTACATTAAATAAATATCTAGGGGTCTTGGCCCTGGGAATGTCCTCTCTTGAATCCCTAGCCTCCCCCTCCTCTAATGATTCCTCTGACATATCCTCATAGGACTCATGTGGGGAATCGGGCTCTATCGGGCCTGTCAAAGGAGGTAAGGATCGCACCGGCTGACTCTGGGGTATAAGTGTTTGGGATCCCTGAGGCTGTTTCTCCCCCCTGTCTCTGTTGTGGGCTTGTGCGGGAATGGCCTGGGATGCTGACTTTTCCATGGATTTCATCAAGTCTATCATCATTACATTGGTATCTGTGCTAGACTCCCCTTTATGTCTACATCTGTCGCATGAGGATCTATTGTAATTAGGTGGTAAGATGTCGCCACACTTTGTACATTTGTTGGATTTCTGTGACGCCTTTTGGCTCTTCTGTAAAACAGAGATAACCAGAGAGACCAAAACACATAATGTCATTACTATTCTCCTGAGTCATTCACAAGCAGGGATAGAAGACAAAATTCTTTTTAAAATACCTGAGCCTGTACTGGATCATGGTCTGAGGCCGGTATCTTGCTGCTGCTCGCGGTGGAGGCTTCAGCTGATTCCATCTCCACGCCGCACTGACAGCGTGTCGGCGTCCCTCATGCGCGCTCTCAGCTTATACCAGCCGCTTCCGGCATCCAGCACCGCCCGAGGTCAGGGAAGACCTTCCTGCCATCAGCCAAAGAAAACGCCCGTATGGGCGGAGCTGAACGCGACCCTCCCCGATGATGTAAGAGGGTCACGTGCCTGCACGAGCTGTAACGCCGATGGGGCGGCCTAGAGGAGGAACGCAGCCAACCCACCGCAACGGGCGGCCGCGTCGATCGGAAGCCACACAGTTTTCCAACATAACACGCGGCTCCCATCCGCTCTGCCAACGCAAGCATGAGCTGCAACCTCCAGGGGACTCCAACGCGACTCCTTGTCGGTGCATACACACTACAGGTGCCCTCAGGCTCCCCTATAGCGCTTCCTGTCCACGGGTGAGTGGAAACAATAATGAACTGATGGAAGGAGGGGTGAACAGAGCTAAGTAAGCAGAGGGGTGGTCAGATTTAATTGATTGGTGCATTGTTTCCACAGGGGAGGGGCTCAATAGTAATCTCAGGTGAGCTGTCCTGGAGGATGAAGGGAGAAACAATCTATATCTTGTTTTTTGCCACCAATTAGGCTTACTTTGGGGGTAACTTTTTGCTAAGAATAATTTTATTCTAACTGGGTTTTAACGGGAATAATAAGAAAAAAATGGAAAATATTTCTCATTTTCGGCCATTATAGTTTTAAAATACATGCTACTATTATTAAAACCCACACATTTTATTTCCCTATTAGTCCCAGTTATTGCAATGTTAAATTTGTTTCCCTAGTACAATGTAGGGCGCCAATATTTTATTTGGAAATAAAGGTGCATTTTTTCAGTTTTGCTTCCATCCCTAATTACAAGCCTATAATTTATAAAGTAACCCTAAAACACCATCTTTACATATATTTTCTTTAAAAAAAAAAGCTCAGTCCCTAAAGTAACAATGTATGCATTTTTTTTTTATTTGTAATTTTTTTTTTCAAAAAAAAAATTATGGGTAGCTAATGGGGAGTGTGGGAGGTCAGGGGTTTATTTTAAATGTAAAAATAAGGTAGAAATATGTTGTTTTTTTAAATAGAGATGTAATTTTACTTTTTGGCCACAAGATGTCCTTGCCGCTCACTTTTGTATGCGTAGTATTAGTACACATACAGGAAGCACTGCGTGGATGAGTTTTGTGAATGGCGGAGCTGTCTAATAAGGGGGCTGCGGTCATTCATATGGGGACTTAGATCAATGAATGGGAACTATGTGCCGTTCATTGATCTAGCGGCTACCGATCAGCGGTAACGCGTGGCGGAGAGGGACATAGTAGCTACGTCCCTGCACAGAGTCGTGGCATTTTGCAGGGACGCAGTTACTCGTTCCGGGGGAGGGGAAGTGGTTAAGATTATGAAATTCCCCTTTGTTTATAATTACGTGATGTATCAGAAGGTAAGCCAGCCATTGTTAAAGGGTGGGGGAGGGAGTTAAGGTTAGGCATCGGTGCTGCATTGTTTATGGAAAGGCTTCGGTAGAGGGATGGCTCTGAGTAAGAATAGGGTAAGGTTTAGCAATAGTAAAAGATTGGTAACATTTACAGATAGTTTGCTATTGGAATTATCACTGTATAAGGGCCCATTCTCACTTGAGCGGGAATCGCGCGATTCCCGCTCAAGGCAAACCTGGCAGTGTTAGCGTTAACCGCAAACGTGTTACATGCAGCGGTTTACTGGTGATTAGCGATTACGATTAGCATGCATAGCACTGCTAATCGCGATCGCTCCAAAACCGCTGCAGTGTCCAGTGATTTTTCCGTATAATCGCGGGAATAATCACTCCCGCAAAATGCCAGCGGTAATCGCCGGCGCTTTTCGATTCTTAGATGTGAACGGGCCCTAACTTGTCCAATTTCATGATTGTTGCTTCCATGCTATTATCTATCCATCTCACCCTCTGCTGTCCCCTCACTCTTTTGCCCTCGATCTTTCCCAGCATCATCTTCTCCAATGAGCCCCCCCCCCCCCCCTTTTCATTGTGTGTCCAAAGTATTTCAGCTACAGCATTGCTCCTTCCAAAGAACCGTCAGGAATCATTTCTTCAAGGATTGACTGATTGGAGCTTCCTGCAACCCAAGGAACTCTCAGAAGTCTTCTCCAGTGACAGAATTCCAAGGTATCGACTCTTTGGTGCTCAGCCTTCCTCATCAGGGACGTATCTGGTCAATATTACATCCACGGCAAATACTGAACTTGCGCAACCCCTCCCCCCCCAAATATAGCCAGAGGTGCCCCCCTTCCCCGGACTAAGTAGTGAGAGGAGTCCCCAGTCCCTCCCTTCTTCCTCCCATTAGGACATTGAATTTGTGTCAGTGGGCTCTCCATTACTCACTGGGAACCAAAGACAGAGCAAGCACACAGTACCCACATGGCACACTTCACATATGGAAAGTGACCAATGACGTCACTTCCGCATATGAAGTGCTCCGTGTCCGTGGTCACTGTGTGTCCTCCCTCTTTCTTTGGCCTCTAAGTGAGGTCTAAGTGACGGTGAAGCACCAGGGCAGGCATAGTGGTGCAGCACAGGGGCAGGTATGGAGCCCATAGCGTTGTGGCACCCATGGCAAGAGCCATGCCTGTACCCCTCTAGATACACACCACGGTTCCTTATGGTCCAACTCTCACAACCATACATTGCTACTGAAATTAATTTTTTGTATCCATTAAAATGCTTAAACCGCCAGGAATTCCTCATGAAAGATGGCTACACACCACCTAACTGTTCCCTTTGAATGTAGCCTGAACTCTGTGTATGGGCACTCTGCTACCACTGTGCGCATGGCCACGCCCCTACCACTGTGCGCATGGCCACGCCCCTACCACTGTGCGCATGGCCACGCCCCTACCACTGTGCGCAGGGCCACGCCCCTACCACTGTGCGCAGGGCCACGCCCCTGCCACTGTGCGCACGGCCACGCCCCTGTCACTGTGCGCACGGCCACTCCCCTGTCACTGTGCGCACGGCCACTCCCCTGTCACTGTGCGCACGGCCACTCCCCTGTCACTGTGCGCACGGCCACTCCCCTGTCACTGTGCGCACGGCCACTCCCCTGTCACTGTGCGCACGGCCACTCCCCTGTCACTGTGCGCACGGCCACTCCCCTGTCACTGTGCGCACGGCCACTCCCCTGTCACTGTGCGCACGGCCACTCCCCTGTCACTGTGCGCACGGCCACTCCAGTCACTGTGCGCACGGCCACTCCAGTCACTGTGCGCACGGCCACTCCAGTCACTGTGCACACGGCCACTCCCCTGACACTGTGCACACGGCCACTCCCCTGACACTGTGCACACGGCCACTCCCCTGACACTGTGCACACGGCCACTCCCCTGACACTGTGCACACGGCCACTCCCCTGTCACTGTATGCATGGCCGCTCTCCACTGTCTTCCTGCTCTGTGAAGGATTCAGCTGGATAAACATCACAGAAGAAGCCTGATCACATGAACCACTAATCAAATATTCCATAGCGTCGGAGCCACCTAGGATCAATTATTCCGAGATGTGAATTATTTAGCGAGGGAAGCCCGTATTTGGCTATAGAGGGATCCTGGGGGATTACAGCCGGCGGGGGGAAATAAAGGTAGGCTCGGATTTCATGCCCTTATTAACATGTTCTGGATGGTATCTGTTCCATACAGGCGCGATACATCTGAAGTCTTTACTCTGTAGGTATAGAGAGGATGGCTGGGAATTAAGCTGCTCCCCTCATTATCTCCGTACAAATTCTTTAACAAATGCTAATAATTGCCAATCTGCCGGCAGAATCATTGTTGGCAGCAATTAGGCAAATACCCACTGGCCAAATGTCACTTTAAAGGAAATATATAGAATGCAGAATTATTTTCTTTTTAGATATTATTCCAGTTGTGAAAGATTAATGTATTTTTATGCAGATTTACAAGAAATAGTCATTTTTCAGATGCATGTGCCTAAAAACTCATTATGCCAGCTAATAGCATTCGTAGGAGAAACAAAAAAGCTAAAAAATTGGTTTTCAAATACCTCTATACACCTTTACCCATGTAATGTTAACTACTTAAAGAAAATCTGTACTCTAATATTCTTACACTAAAAAGCATACCATTCTATTCCTTCTTTTCTCCTGTGCCCCTCTTGTAACGATCGGTGTAACACAGAGAGGGTCTGATGACCGGTGAACTGCAGTATCACCGAGAATACAGAATATACCAGATTATTGGTGATCTGCAGTATCACCGATAATCAGATATATCTACTAACCTCTGGACACTAAGATAACAAGTGAGTGTTTAGATGCAACAGTATACTTTGAGTACTTCTCCAGAAGTAGGTTCCTTCCTCTAGCCTAGACTCTCCAGGAGGGAGGAGCTAGGCTGAGGGGAGGAAGGACAGAGCGTGAGTGACACCCAGAGAAGGGGTGACACTAACAGGTCTGGGAACTGCCTCTAACAGTAAGGCCAGTTCTCGAGGTCGGGCAAGCCAGGTCGTAACACACAGACAGATAAGGTACAGATTCAGAAGGCCAATACAGAGTCCAGGAACGAGCAGAGATTGGCAACAGGGTAACAGAAATAGCAAGGTACAGAATCAGAATTCAGAGGAGTGGTCGGACAGGCAGAAGGTCATAACAAATAATACAGTTCAATATTCCTAATGCTAAGGTGTGAACGCCTTGATGTCAACACCTTTGGAAACTATGCTAGGACACAGATACAGACAAGGTCTGAGTGCTACCACGTAGTGATCACAACGGCAGACAACCAGAAAATGACCAGCACCCAGTATATAAAGGAAAGCGCTCCCCAGCGCCTCCCCTAAGTGCTGGACCAATGGCAGGTGGTGAAAATGTCAGCTGACCCGCCTGGTCAGCTGACCCTTTTCTGGCTGTCATATAGGCTCTGCTCTCAGCGCGCGCGCGCGTCCTTCTGAACCTGTGTGGACTAGCAGTCCCAGCCACACCAGACAAGTCTTGTACTGTGACCTCTGACTCAAGCACGGAAACCGCCGCCCCGCTCTCTATGCGAGCGGCGGTTTCCCTGCGTCCAGCCGCAATGTCAGCTGCTATGTCATGTGTACAATCCGCCGCCTCCAACGCGGACTCCACCGCTCTGCCCTTGCGGCATGCGGCGGTTTCTTCGCGTTGTGCCACCATGTTAGACGCGGAAACAGCCGCCTTACTCTGAGCCCTTTGCGGCGGCTTTTCCGCGTTTCCTCACACCTCTGTGCTGTTTCTGCCACTCTCTGCTGCAATCCTGGCTTGTAATTAACAGTTTTAGGCAGTGTTTACAAACAAACTAACCAGCTTGTGATAGGCTCACATAAATAGTGTGCGAGTCATACAGAGTGTGCAGACACGACAGAGGAAAGGAGATAAGATTTATTACAGAGACGGTGCAATTAGGAAAGGTTGCAGTAAGCCAGAGCACATTATGCTAGATACACACCATGCGTTTCCGCGTTCGATGCGTCCGTCGATACGCATCGATTTGATTATTTCCGACATGTCCGATTCAAGCTTCGATGGATCGTTAGGTTTGATTTGCCATACTTTACATGCCAATCGACCTAAAAATCATCAAAATGCGTTCGGAAATGCTCGGAAATAATCGAATCGACGCGTATCGACAGACACATTCGACGCGGAAATGCATGGTGTGTATCCAGCATAAGAACAGGCATAGGAACTTATAGGATAGAAGAACTAAGGCTGAAAAATGTGTTACAGAGTCTCTTTAAGGACCACCAACTTACAATTCAGTACACTGCAGCTTTAAAGAGACTCCGTAACAAAAATTGCATCCTGTTTTTTATCATCCTACAAGTTCCAAAAGCTATTCTAATGTGTTCTGGCTTACTGCAGCACTTTCTGCTATCACAGTCTCTGTAATAAATCAACTTATCTCTCTCTTGTCAGACTTGTCAGCCTGTGTCTGGAAGGCTGCCAAGTTCTTCAGTGTTGTGGTTCTGTGATGCATCTCCCCCCTCCAGGCCCCTCTCTGCACACTGCCTGTGTATTATTTAGATTAGGGCAGCTTCTCTTTTACAAGCTGGATAAATCGTCCTCTGAGCTGGCTGGACTTTCACATACTGAGGAATTACATACAGGCAGAGCTGTCTGCACTCTGCAGGAAGAAACAGCCACTTCAGTGGAAGATAGCTGCAGGGGGAAAGAAACACACAAATGATCTCTTGAGATTCAAAAGGAAGGGTGTATACAGCCTGCTTGTGTATGGATGTATTTTCTATGTGTAGACATACTGTACATCAACCTACTTCCTGTTTTGATGGCCATTTTGTTTGTTTATAAACAAACTTTTTAAAACAGTTTTTAACCACTTTTAATGCGGCGAGGAGCGGCGAAATTGTGACAGAGGGTAATAGGAGATGTCCCCTAACGCACTGGTATGTTTACTTTTGTGCGATTTTTAACAATACAGATTCTCTTTAAGGGTTTGCTGAACAGCGAATCAGCTTAGCACACAAATTAATCTGCCTACCTTTTCTGCCCACCAACAGAGCTTTCTGTTGGTGGGCTCTGATCGCTGCGGTCATCCTTATTCATTTATTGTTTGTTTTTTTCTAATAAAAAATTACGATTTTAAAAAATATTTATTTTTTCTACCTCCCCTCCCGAGAACCAATCAGGGCGATCGCTTCTCACTGGCATCAGCCTATGAGAGGGATCACGTGGTGAGCTAATCCAGGAGACAGCCAAGTGACAGGGCTGTCCCCAGTACAGTGCTGCACTAGATCGCATCGCTGTACAAACATACGAAACCTTTTTTCTTTCAACCTGCTAGACGCGATCGTGGGCTAGCTGGCTGATGTCAAGCTCCGCTGCTCAGCGGGGATGCACGTGCATCTGCGCGCAATTCCCGCTAATCTCCGCCACCAGGACTTGACGCCAATTGCGTTAGGTGGTCATGGGGGGAGCAACCTTCCCGACGCCTAACGGCGTTAGGCGATCGGGATGGATACCTGAGGGGGAGGGGCTAAAGTGTGTTTACTTATAGATTTACTTGCGAGGAGTTACACATTTTTTTTTTTGCTTAGCTGCTCTCAAGGTTTTAAATTTAGGTTAGGTCACTTGCCCGGAGGTTTGCCTCACCGTGGCGCAAGTGTCTAGTATAATATACTTTGCATGCAAACCATATTGGAAGCGAAAGTTCCTCCTAGTTTAATAAATGTTAGCACTTTTCTTGGATGCAGGGCATGCATTTTTCAGTCTAACAGAGGCGGTGTATGCCTGTGCGATTAACCATTCAATTGCAACATATGTTTAGGGACGCGCAGCCTTTCCCCCCACCTTTTCTATAGATTTACTTACCTGGAGCTTCTTCAAGCGCCCGCAGTCTATTGAGGCCCCTCGCTGTCCTCCCGATTTGACACTCATTGCTCCCTCAGAAAGATCCGCGACCACTACTCTGGTCAGGGTCCAATCCGCATGTCTCCTTGATCATGCTCCAGAGGACAGGTGCATTCTGCGCATGCACAGTTAAAGGAACCCAAAACCTTAAACTGCGTATGCGCAATTTTTTAAGCGACGAGCATTGGTACAGGTGCGCGATTAGGCGGACGATGCTTTGCCACAATAATGACCTTTACAGCGGATTGGATCTTTAAGATCCCTGACGACATCTGCGCAAAGCGCCACAATCTTTTGCACTCTTGCTTACGCCCACGTGTGACATCGCATGCTCCTGCGGGCGGGAAGATGGATCGGGGAACCACGTTCGTCGGGACTGGTCATATGTTGTACTTGGCGAGAAGTCTTTCACATGAACGCCGCCCTCATTCTGAATTTGTAGCTTTCCCCCGGAGTTCTTTTTTAACACCCCCCACCCCCTTCCTTCTCCTCATTATAACTTTTAGATGTTTGTCTGTAAATTGGCAGAGCAGAGGCAAGCAGAGAGTACACAGTCCCAAGACTCTCGGGCTGATTAAAGTATTTCCCCGTGTAAAAGCAAAAAAAGCATCTTAATTAATGTGAAGAAAACGGGCTGTTCGCACGGCTTCGGCTAATGAAGCTTTGTTATGCAATATTCATGAGGGGTCCGCCTGGTGTATACCAGGTTCAACACAGAACATCTCCCCAAACACACTAATATTTCATCAATGAGATCTCGGGGAGGTGTCAGGGGTTATGGGGACTCTACGGAGCACAGAGGTGCACGGAGGCGTTGGGGGTTATGAGGACTGTACAGAGCACAGAGGTGCGCGGAGGTTCCGGGGGTTATGGTGACTCTACAGAGAACAGAGGTGCGGGGAGGTGGCGGGGTTATGTGGACTCTACGGAGCACAGAGGTGCGTGGAGGGGCCAGGGGTCATGGTGACTCTGGAGCACAGAGGTGTGCGGAGGTGGCAGGGGTTATGGCGACTATGGAGCACAGAGGTGCACGGAGGCGCTTGGGGTTATGGCAACTCTATGGAGCACAGAGTTGCGCGGAGGCGCCGGGGGTAATGGTGACTCTGGAGCACAGAGGTTCGCGGAGGTGTCGGGGGTTATGGGGGCTCTACAGAGCACAGAGGTGCGTTGGGGTGCCAGGGGTAATAGTGACTCTACAGAGCACAGAGGCGTGTGGAGGCTCCGGGGGTTATGTGGATGCTACGGAGCACAGAGGTGCCAGGGGTTATGGCAACTCTATGGAGCACAGAGGTGCCAGGGGTTATGGTGACTCTGCGGAGCACAGAGGTGCCAGGGGTTATGGTGACTCTGCGGAGCACAGAGGTGCCAGGGGTTATGGTGACTCTGCGGAGCACAGAGGTGCCAGGGGTTATGGTGACTCTGCGGAGCACAGAGGTGCCGGGGGTTATGGTGACTCTGCGGAGCACAGAGGTGCCGGGGGTTATGGTGACTCTGCGGAGCACAGAGGTGCCGGGGGTTATGGTGACTCTGCGGAGCACAGAGGTGCCGGGGGTTATGGTGACTCTGCGGAGCACAGAGGTGCGAGCCGGGAGGTGAACTTGATGCAAGTTAGACTTTCAGGCTGAGAAACCGACAACCTTCCTTCTGGTGCATCACAATCACTAATGTGAAATTGCCATGAACATGCTGCATATCGCTATTGCACAAGTCACGCTGTGGTGAAGACTTAGCACCATTGCCAGACACACGTGTGCTGGAGAGGAAACACGGGATCAGAGAGACAGCCTTCTGTATGTTGGTTGGTCATTCCTGTCCAGGGCATGCATTTTTTTCCGGCATTATCTTTATTCTAATCAGTGGCCTAGCTAAGGAGATTAGGCCCCAGTGCATCATTTTGATATCTAATACCTCACATGGATTTTTATGATATTTGTTATATGCACTGACCTATTTTAAGCTTATAATTAAAAGCTACGTTTTACAAATCCCACTGTATTGGATTTGCGAAAAGAAAACAGGAGCGCACCTCTGGTGCAATAAATCCTTTTACTTCAGTGGACACGCAATAAAAGTTACACTTAAAGTGTGAAATAGTACAGATGCGCCTGTCAGGCTTGCCGGCAAACGTCTCCTGTCACGCGCGCTTGGCCAGAGCAGTGGGGAGCGTGATGATTGGCGTGGGAGTCGGGAGCAGTGGGCGGAGCCAGGTCGTAGGGATGCCGTCTGACGCCACGACGCGTTTCGGCATTAACCACGCCTTCGTCAGGTGACGTGACGGCGGAGATTTAATTCCACCGTAGTGGGTGGAAGGAGGAACTAAGAGGAGTGCTTATACTAAAAGGGAACCTACTGCATCGCGCTATACTAACTATAGAGGATACATTGTAACAATAAAAACATCTAGACGTAAAATCAATAGAAATTGAACATTAGATTGGCTTTGACTAACGCTCCATACCTAGGACCCACACACGTAATTACATACGCTTATTTGCACTTTTTTGCTCGTTTTATTTGCAATTTGCATTTTATTTATTTTAATATTTTACGCATGCATATTTGATGTCTATGAATCTAATGTTCAATTTCTATTGATTTTACGTCTAGATGTTTTTATTGTTACAATGTATCCTCTATAGTTAGTATAGCGCGATGCAGTAGGAGGTTCCCTTTTACTATAAGCTCTCCTCTTAGTTCCTCCTTCCACCCACTACGGTGGAATTAAATGTCCGCCGTCCCCGCTGTCACGTCACCTGACGAAGGCGTGGTTAACGCCGAAACGCGTCGTGACGTCAGACGGCATCCCCGCGACCTGGCTCCGCCCACCGCTCCCGACTCCCACGCCAACCATCACGCTCCCCGCTGCTCTGGCCAAGCGCGGGTGACAGGAGACGTTTGCCGGCAGGCCTGAGAGGCGCATCTGTACTATTTCACACTGTAAGTGTAACTTTTATTGCGTGTCCACTGAAGTAAAAGGATTTATTGCAACAGAGGTGCGCTCCTGTTTTCTTTTCACTTTCTGCACAGATACGCTAGCACCACCCAGCATTTGGAGCAGCATCTCTGAAGGCATACCATTTATTGGTTGAAGAGTGCGCAGGGATGGTTCTTCTGTCTTGTATTGGATTTGCTACGGACTTGCTAAACCCTTACTGTGTGTAAATGTCAATTCACTAAGGCTGTTACCACATTGTAAAGCAAATATATCAACTATTGAGGCAAATAACTAAATTGTGAGGTAAATACTAAATAAATGTCAATTCACAAAGGATAACACATGCGGTAAAATAAGTTAAAAGTTGGGTATTTATCTCCAGCCTTGAGCTGTCGGGAAGAAAATAGCAATTTGTGAGGTAACAGAGAGGTGCTAAGAAAAGGAGAAGGTTTATCAAGGCAGACAAAAGTGTTAAGTTAAAGAGTATTTCCAGTGAACATAGAGTCTGTAATGACCGGTCCTATCTGCATGATAGAGGATTGGGGGGACGAAATAATCACCTATCTTCAAGTCATCCATCCAGGCTGGTTTTTTTCAAATCAATGCCAGGGCTCTGTGCACGCCCACCTGCGTGGCTGCTAGCATTTTGCGGATCTGCTAGCGGTTTTTGGTGTGCACCAGACCAGAAAGCAGATCTGAACTCAGAACTTCCTCTTAGCACTAAGGCCTGGTGCACACCAAAAACCTCTAGCAGATCCGCAAAATGCTAGCAGATTTTGAAACGCTTTTTCTTCTTTTTCTGTAGTGTTTCAGCTAGCATTTTGCGGTTTTGTGAAGCGTTTTTGGTGTAGTAGATTTCATGTATTGTTACAGTAAAGCTGTTGCTGAACAGCTACTGTAACAAAAACACCTGGCAAACCGCTCTGAAGTGCCGTTTTTCAGAGCGGTTTGCGTTTTTCCTATACTTAACATTGAGGCAGAAACGCATCCGCAATCCAAAATCTGCAGCAGCCCGGGAGTATGCGTTTCTGCAAAACGCCTCCCGCTCTGGTGTGCACCAGCCCATTGAAATACATTACCCTAGCGGATCCGCACCCGCAAGGGGATCACAAACCGCAGCAGAACCGCTCTGGTGTGCACTGGGCCTAAAAGATAAGCAACAGCAATAATAACCTTTGAAGAAAAAAATGTTTCTTTGTTAAAGCTGATACAAATGCTACAATAAATATGCAGTGCGTCTACTTCCTGCTTTCATGGAAGCAGACCTATTAATAACATCCTGTGCTTTCAAATTAGCTCATCTGCCGTGACAATCAGCTGACACAGGGGTGAGATCAAATTACAACTTGTGATTAGACACAGATGAGGGGGGATTAGACTCTCTAAATACATACAGGGTGAATTTCTCTGTTTTCCTTCTGTCCTGTGCAAGAGTACAGGTTCACTTTAATGGCAGTAGGGATTCCGATTGGTTGTTTGGAAACAACTGCTCCAAATTTGTTCATACTCTTTTCACCTGTCTCGACAAATCTCTCTCACAGTTTCTTACCAACAGCGTAGCGTCAGTACATAGCGTGACATGAAAGCGACATGAGGAGACAGACTGGAGTCGTCAGTGACAGGTCCTCTTTAAGCATATGGGAAGGATCTATCATCCTTCTCGGGAGGGGAAGATGGCGTGATATGTTCTGCGGAGCAGGCGAGGGGCTTTGAACCCCGATGTAATCCGTCTACAAGGGTTCACACAGCTGGATCCACCATGCACTTGTCAATAATGGGTAATGAGCACAAACTCTGGCAAAGAAAAAACAGTAGGCAAAGAACCGCACAATTCCGAATATTTCATATCTGCGCTTTCCATCTTGTTTGAAGAGCGGCGGAGTTGAATCCCGTAGCCCGCGCTCAAAGTCATTATTATGTGGCATATTTTCGTGCTGTTCGCGGGAACATAAAGACACTTACTCCAAGCCTGACAATGCCGAGCCTGCCTGCGTGTGCGCGGCGAACGGCGGCAATTACCGGCTATTATTTTTGATAGGCCGCTACTGGGAGTGACTAATCAGAGCGCGATGACTGGATGGGGGGAGGCGGTGGGCCCGGGCAGAGAGGCAATCACATAATTAGTCACAAGTCAACAAGTGATAAGTGAGCAATGCCCAAAGACGGATCATCATAAATGGCTCTGAAAGGCATCCCGGGGTGAGATAAAGCTGTCAGAATGTGACATCTGCCAGATAATCACTGCGTCTCGCTAGAATAACATCTCTGCGGCATAAATTAACCCCAGGTGCTGCTGCTGCTCAACCCGTAAAGGAAAGGAAACAAAGATGCAGCTACAAAGCATGGAGTTCCATTTGCAAGAGACCCTATCCTGTGTGCCCTTAGGCAGAAAATCCCTCTCCACCCCATGAATACTACAGAACATGGCGACATACAGTTATCCTCCACCAATACTCTATATCAAGGGTCTCATACTCAAATACAAAGTAGGCCGAAATTGAACACTGATAAGTCGTGGGCCGACCTCAATGACCCCCCCTTCTTTCCCTATACAGTGCCCTGGTGTCTAGCGGTCCCCCTTCCTACCCTAAACAGTCTCAAAGCGGAATGAAACCAAGCAATTCTTCTTTGCTCTAATAGATTATTTACCACATGCTATATACAACCAGCATTTTTTTTACTAGAACAGCATTCAAAGGGTTATACACAGGACTTAGAAGTTCCCTGCCAGCAAAGCTGGACAATCTGGACAAAGTGCAGATGATGTTATCTTGTATTTAATTGTATCAAGTGAGGAATGTAAATAAACACTTCTCTGATACTGCAGGCTCAGCTGAACACAGACAGTCAAAGTATTTCTGCTTAAAGCGGATCTGAGATGAAAAACTAACTATAACAAGAAACTTGTCTATATATCTTATCTAAAGTTTAGATAGTTTACATAGCATATCTATCTGCAAACAGCTTCAACAGTATATAATTATTTCTTCCTGTGATACAATAAGTGGCCATGTTCTGTTTGTCACATTGTCACAGGCTGAGGGCTGGAGATGCTATCAGCTAACCCCCCATCGTCCCTCCTCCCCTCTGCCTCTGAAATCAATGGCTAGTAACACCTCCTCCTCCTGCCCAGACTGAGCTCTCATGAGCCCTTGCTACTGCCAAGGCTTTCAGAACACAATTACTGAAAGGAACACAATTATGCAATGAGTAAAAGTTCACCTCGGATCCACTTTAAAGAGAACCTGTACTGAGTAAAAATATTTAAAATAAACACGAGGTAACTTCAAATGAACATTACATAGTTACTTTGCCATCAGTTCCACTCAGAAGCTCACCATTTTCTTCTGACAATGATCCCTTCCAGTTCTGACAATATTTTGTCAGATCTGAAATATATCAGTTGCTGTCAGTAAAATGTCAGTTGCTGTCAGTTATAGCTGAGAGGAAAACTGATGTACCAGGTAATGTCCATGTTTCCCTGTGGCTCAAGTGGGCGATGTTACAGTTTAACTGTGTGCTGACAAGGTAGTTGTTATGGGGTAATGGCCATTTTCAAAATGGAGGACGGACAATTCCCTTGATCACAGTGAACAAACAGGAGGTAGGAGAAGAGAAAGACATTGAGGAGTAGACTACATGAAAGGTAAGTATGACTTGTGTATGCTTATTTTGACTTTTAATTTTCAGTTCAGGTTTTCTTCAAGTTAGAAGATGAATAAAGCAGTTATAAATAAAATGCAAAGTCAGCTCTCAGGGCAAAAAAAGTGTACTTTGGGAAAGTATAATTTCTAAATGAATAATAATACTTATGCACAAAAGTGAATGCGATAACCGTATGGCATATAAAAAGTAGGAAAACATGTTTTTATTGAATATTATGTCAGGGTTGTATACCGCTTTAATGTCTAGTGGTCCTCCTTACCCATACAGTTCACTGGTGTCTAGTGCGCCCCCCCCCCCACCTATAGAGTCCCCCTCCAGGTGTCTAGTGGACCATCTTCCTCCCCTATACTATCCCCCTAATGTCTTATGGTCCTTTCTCAATCATACAGTTTCCTGGTGTCTAGTGCGCCTTTTCCTGTACAGTTCCCTGGAGTCTTTTGGCCCCTCTCCCTACTTTATAAAAGTTCCCTAGTGTACAGTGCCCCCCCTTACCTACAGAGTCCCCTGGTGTCTAGTGCCCCCCCCCCCATACAGTCCCCTAATGTATATGGTTATCCCTCCCTCCCTTATACAGCTCCCTGGTGTCTAGGGGTTCCTCTCCTTTTCCTATACAGTTCCATGGTATCTAGTACTTCCCCCCCCCCCCATATGTCTCGGATACCTGTACATGCCATTTGCTTGAGCAACCAGCCGAAATTGCACAACACTACCCCCTTCAATACTTACCAAGCCTTCAGGGATGTGTAGCAGCCTTCCTGTACCTCCTCGCGGGCTGCCAGTGGCTTTCCGGCTACCCCAGTGCACAGAAGCCGCATTGGGTCTGGTGGCACGTCTGCTTCCGTACATGGGCGCGGGAAGCTGCTAGGAGGTACAGGAGGGCTGCTACACATCCCTGGAGGCTCGGTAAGTATTTTACTGCTGTCACCCCTAAAAAGCCTCCACAATGAGGTCCCCAATATCCCAAGTTGAGACTTCCGGTTCCCTGAATTTCAGAGAACGGGGACTGCTGTATTAAGTACACACACACGGTACATTAAACGCGGCCGTGACAACTAACAAAGATCTTGCGAATATCCATCCTGTGTACAGTGACCCCTCCGGCATGCCAGATCTTCAGCTACTTTAATACAGAATGAGGCAGCACACTATTCGCTAGAACTTGCACTCTGTTTATTGCAATGTCTTACTACGTTTTGGCGTTGCCTGGCCTCAGCTCTCAGGGTCTCAAAACAACTACTAGCAACCCCCAAGGCACTTTGGTCTCTCCACTCACCCCTCCAAGCCATTCCATTGTGCACCATACTTCCATCCTTCCATAGTAACAGATATGTCGCTAGTCTGCAGACCACTGGTGCATCTGTACAGCAACAGACCATGAACTAGGCCCAGATTTACCTCACTGGAGCCTATAGGCACATAACGACAGACGTCCTGGCACCTTAGACTTCGCCCTCCATGAACCTACAAACCCCCACTTCTTCCTTGCTTCCCTAGCCCGTCATGAGTAGCTAAAGGCACCCCTTAATACAGAGGGTACTTCTGGCTACCCAAATGCTAAGTAGCTAGAGGTGACCCCAAGTATTCGGTAGCTAGAGGAACCCTCAGTATTAAGTAGCTAGAGGTGCCCCTGACTGAAGGGAGATCTCATCAGTGGAATGCAGAGAGCCAGGTGTTTAACATCTCATTTACACTCTGCTCAGGGACTCTGCATAGGAAAGGAGGGAGGGAGGTGCTTGGGGAGGGGACTGAGCCGCCTTTCCATTATAAGGCGCCTGTAGGCTCATGCCTACAGTGCCTTATGGTAAATACAGCCCTTCCCTGAACTGTCATTCGAAGGAAAAATCCTCATCTCTGCCAAGCTACAGTCATAGGTGGCTTTAGGACCACTTTTAAAAAATGACAAAAACAGACAAGTACAGGAAAAAGTCTCAGAGAATTTCTATTCTGCAACAATGAAGAATTATGACTTACTTATTCCAAGCTTGTCGAAGATTCTTGGGGCCGTATTGTGTAAACCGCTCTGAAAAAGAAAAAACGGGATAAGAAGAAAGTTATTTTTTGCTGCTTTGGAGTCACACTTTGAGTACCATAATTTCAGAAAGCAGAACAACCAGAGATCGCTCATGTTCCATTCTAGGAAGTGGAAATCACATGACCTCCATTATCTACTGCAGATTGGTGGGGGTCTACTTGTTCCGAATCCCCCGTAGATCACCCGTTCGAACAGCACCACCAAAAGTCTCTGAGGTCACCACCAACTAGAAGATGCCGACTTACTTCAGTTTGACGTAGAGCTCAATCCGGAACGTATTACCTTACAGCGTGGGCTTCGGGGCATCAGAATCCCATTGATAAAGTTACACCTTAAAAAGAGAGATCGTCTCACACCCCAGAAATCTGCACCCCATCCAAGCAGGGGTAGCCTAGAAGCATTTCTCTTGTGCTGCTCCAACTGCGGATCAGCTGGGTTCCGAGCACAGAGACCATCAGGAACAGTACTAACACTTCCTAGTTGAAAGTAGATGTATTCTCTGTTATTTAACCTGCATTGGAAGTTAAGAGAACACTCCACATTTATTCTTCCTAACCCCTGCTCTGGCTTGTTCTCATTATAAAAGGTAGACCTAAAATATTGCATTGCAGAGTCTAGCGCTGATAAAGGTAATAGCAGACAGTAACATTTTCCTGGAGAACTTCACATAGCCAACACAACACAGATAACACATAACGTACATGTATAACACAGACCGGAACAGGAACCGGTACTATTTTATTATGCAACTGCGGAGTGGCGGCTAATGTTAGGAATCACTATAGTGTTGCTGTAGTGCCATCTACTGTCCATTAAGTATAGTGTCTCCACGACAAGCTGAAGGTGTTGTAGCCATGAGGTTACAGCCAGACAACTAGCAAAAGCAGTTTCCACATTTTCAGCACAATAAAATTGCAAAAAACATCAATGAGCTTATCTGTTAGTTCCCACACTACTCTGCTTCTAGATTTCAATCTGATGAAAAAGTCTGAATTAAAGTGGACCTGAACTCTTACACAGGACAGAAGGAAGACTTAGAGAAATCTACCCTGTGTGTATTTAGAGAGTTTTGCCTGTCTAATTCCCCCTCATCTGTGACTAATCACAAGTTGTAATTTGAACTCTCAGCTGTGTCAACTGGCTGCCATTGCAGCGCAGCTAATTTGAAAAATAGGATGTTAACCCTAGGTCTGCTTCCATGAAAGCAGGAAGTAGACACTGCAGATTTATTGCAGGATTTGTGTCAGCTGCAACAAAGAAATGTTTTTTTCTCTCAAAGTTACTATACTGTTGCTTATCTCGTAGAGCAGAGAGGAAGTTCTGAGTTCAGGTGTGCTTTAAAAAATCCTGGTAACATTTGTACCCAATGTCTCAACAGTGCCCTCTAGTGGCCAAAGACCGCAAGATCAATTTCATACATCCTTGCTGGCAGGCAAGTGGGGGCTCTGAGCCATCCATTCCCCATTCCCTGAACTTGCCATTTTCCTACAGCCATTAGAGAACTGTGCTGGAAATCAGGGGAGGAGCTATCATTTTCAATTAGCCCGTTTTCTTTTTCTTTCCTCAACAGTGGCCTCTAGTGGCCAGATGGAACTCCACCGGGTTTATACGCTTAAGGCTGCTGGCAGCTGCAGGCCCCTGGCTGAAAGTTCAAAATGGCTTTGACGTAGCTATCCGATCACGCAGTTTCCGGTTTTTTTACTTCTCCACATCTCAATTAAAATTTGACTAATATACTAGGAGTATGCCAAACCTTCAACCTTAGTTACTGTGTTCAAGTCTTACAGGAGAATATATAGAGAAACTGATGGATTTCATATACCGTATTTTTTGGAATATACAACGTACCTAGATTTAGTGGGCATAAACCAAAAAAATTAAAATTATACTAAACCTGGTTGAGACCATGGTAAAGGAGCTTCTTGAAGATGTTCTCCCCCCAAATGTTGTGTACCCCTTGTACCTCCTGTGTTTCCATGCGTCCTCTTGCATCCCCCATGTGTCCCATCCCACTTGTGTCGTCCTCTGCACCCTAGTTGGCCCCCCGTGTCTTCCTCTGTCCTACTTTGTGCCTAGTTTGTCCCCTCTGCCCTCCTGTGTCTTGCTCTGTCCTCCTTTGTGCCCCGTATCTGCCCTCCTGTGTCTTCCTCTGCTCCCCGTTTGTCTCCCTCTCTGCCCTCCTGTGTCCTCTGTCCCCCATTGTGCCCTCCTGTGTCTTCTTCTGTCCTCCTTTGTGCCCTCCTGTGTCTTCTTCTGTCCTCCTTGTGTACAGTTGGTCCCCCTCTTTGCTCTCCTTTGTCTTTCTTTGTGTCCAGTTTGTGTTCTTCTCTGCTCTCCCGTGTCCCCCTCTCTGCCCTCCTTTGTCTTCCTCTGTCTCCCTTTGTGCCCTGTTTTCCCCCCTCTCAGCCCTCCTCTGTCCCCCCTCTCTGCCGTGTATAGTTATGTGCAGCGGCAACGTGTCTCCCCTCATCCATTGGCTCCAGCGGAGGACACAGGTTGACAAAGCAGGGAGTCCCCAACATCGCTGCGAGTCAGTGGTTCATATGTATGGGTGCTCATAATTTAGGGACTCCCTGTCTTTGGATACAAGACACAGGGACTTTTTCTCCCCATTTATTTGTGAGAAAATAGTGTCTTATATTCTGAAAAATATGGTTATATTAAAATATTGAAAGTCCCAGGAAACAGGTACAGAGAGTTTATAAACTGGTAATGGGGGGGAGGAAGGGAAGGGGGGTAGGGGGAGATAAGGAAGCGGTGGGGGGTTGCATAAGGACATCTTCAATGAGATTACATTCAGGACTAAATAGTATCTTATCCAAACATCATTATCTGCTAATAAATAGGCGATATCTGACAGCCTTGTGTCAAGGACAGGTTCAAACAGAGGAGAATTCAGCTGAAATCACCAGTGTGCTTATTAGCGGAATGCTGAAAAAGCTGCTGCTCTGCACTGAGAATTGGAAAATAAGTGCTTGCATTTTAAGTAAGACAGAAGAAGAGATTTTTTCTTCTTTCCTCTAGATTCCTCTGCTGAGCCCTGAGCCAGATGTGTACTCAGACAGATCAGCAGCCTGGCAGTGAGGAGTGGAGGGGGGGGGGGGGGGGGGCGCAGACACCTAGCAAAAGGCTGAATACTGCTAACTCGGCTTAATAGACAGGATTCCAATAAGCAGGACGTTTCTCTGAGGACCATTCTCGTCTGAACTGACCACAGAGTGCAACTGCAATGCAATTTCAAAAGGAACAGAAGAAATTCTTCATGTTATTGATGCAACACAGTGTTTATGGGGTTGGGGCAAGACTTCTGAAAAGGCAATACAGGCTGCGGCCTAGAGGGAACCCACTTAAGCAAGGGGGAGGGCCCACATAAGCGGGAGTGGTTGCACATGACAGATGGCTGTAATAAGAATAGATTAAGTAGCAGAATGGATGTGGGGCTACTTCACAAGAGGGGCTCGCCCATGTAATGGGGGCTGATGTACTCTGGTAGGAGGAAGGTGCAAGAGCATTTGAAGGGCGAGTGGGCAGCAATACAAGGAATAGGGGCGGAGAAGTGCTGTACATTGAAGAGGAACCAGCTATCCTATCCTTCTGGACTGGAACTCTGCCCTCCCTGACTGCCGCATCCTGTTCCTGTCCTCCCTGCCTGCCCACAACCTGTTCCTCTCCTCCCTGCCTGCCAGTCCACATTCTGTTCCTGACCTCCCTGCCTGCCTACAACCTGTTCCTGTCCTCCCTGCCTGCCAGTCCACAACCTGTTCCTGACCTCCCTGCCTGCCAGTCCACATTCTGTTCCTGACCTCCCTGCCTGCCTACAACCTGTTCCTGTCCTCCCTGCCTGCCAGTCCACAACCTGTTCCTGTCCTCCCTGCCTGCCAGTCCACATTCTGTTCCTGACCTCCCTGCCTGCAACCTGTTTCTGTCCTCCCTGCCTGCCAGTCCACAACCTGTTTCTGTCCTCCCTTCCTGCCAGTCCACAACCTATCCCTGCCCTCCCTGCCAGTCTACATCCTGTTCCTGTCTTCCCTGCCTGCCAGTCCAAAACCTGCTCCTTCCCTCCCTCCCTGCCAGTCCACAACCTGTTCATGTCCTCCCTGCCTGCCAGTCCACAATCTGTTCCTGTCCTCCCTGCATGCCTGTCCACATCCTGTTCCTGTCCTTCCTGCCTGCCAGTCCACAACCTGCTCCTGTCCTTCCTGCCTGCCAGTCCACAACCTGCTTCTGCTCTCCCTGCCTGCCAGTTCACAACCTGCTCCTGTCCTTCCTGCCAGTCCACAATCTGTTCCTGTCCTCCCTTCATGCCTGTCCACATCCTGTTCCAGTCCCCCCAGCAAGCCAGTCCACAACCTGCTCCTGTCCTTCCTGTCAGTCCACAACCTGTTCCTGTCCCCCCTGCCTGCTGATCCGCAACCTGTTCCTGTCCTCCCTGCCCGTCCTCCCTGTCTGCCAGTCCACAACCTGCTCCTGCCCTACTTGGCTGCCAGTCCACAACCTGTTCCTGATCTCCTTGCCTGCCAGTCCACATCCTGTTCCTGTCTTCCTTACCTACCTGTCTACAACTTATTCCTGTCCTCCCTGCCTGCCAGACCACAACCTGCTCCTGCCCTCCCTGCCTGTCAGTCCATAACCTGTTCCTGTCCTCCCTGACTGCCACCCATATTTTAAGAGGCTACCATAGTGAGGAGGTGACATTAAGGAAGGGGTTACAATACAAGGAAGCACTTTAGTGAAGGGTGCAGTCATGTGAGTGCATTTTACAAATAAAAGTTTTATGTTTTTACTAGTCATTTAGCCTGCCCGTTAGTTAACAGGCACTAGGGCTGTGACGCGACCCCGGGGCGCACGGCAGTGGTCCCCAACACGCGCGAGCCCGGGCCGTTCTGCCCACCGCGCGCAACAACAGCCGCCTGCTCCCGTCGCCGTCCTTCTCCTGTCCCAATGGCTACACATGTGCAGTAGCCAAAACCCACTGAAAGACGGACAGGAGGATCACACAGGGACAGTTAGGTTTTATTATATAGGATGGTATTACGCTATGGGAGCTGCTGTTGTATGTGAGGTTACCTTGTGACACAAAGTCTGAGGAACTGGGATTCCTGATGCTCAGAAGCACCATGGCATAAGGCGTATATTGACCAGTCTAACATAGGTCACACCTACTCGATGAGTTTGTTCCCCTACGGGTGCCTTGGTGGTGGTCTTGAAATCTCCCGTAGCAACTGGATTATATGTGGAACCAATGCATGCAGATTTTAGAACATATATAGGATCAGGGGCGTAACTAGACATCACTGGGCCCCCCTGCGAAACTTTGGATGGGGCCCCCCCCACGCGAAACTTTGGATGGGGCCCCCACCTCCCCTGCTTTTTGCACAGGAAAACTGAGGGCCAATGTGTTTTCCCCATGCAGATAAAAACACTTAGACTAAAGGAAATGTCAGGCAATCTATGCTACCCCCAGCTCTACTTACCCGGGGCTTCCTCCAGCCCTTTGCAGCTGACAAGCCCCTCGTCACAGCTCTGCTCCCAGGACATACATACACACACAGCCATATTATTTTACTAAAGGTGGGTACACACGTCAGATAAAAGTCTTTGGAAAATGAAAGATCACAGACCAATTTTACCCCCTTCCATGTAGTATGAGAGCCATACTCTACACAGTCTATTCTATGGAGCTGCACTCCCCATAAGATAGAAATCTTTGCAAGATGCTGCACACACAGACCGCTGTACAGACACAAAAGATCAGTATCTGCAAAAGATCTGTTCCTGCAAAATGCATTTATAGTCTATGATATCTGCAGATCTCATACACACCTTGTTTAACAGACATTCATCTGCAGATCAGATCCACCAGGATGGATCTTCAGATCTGCAGATGATTGACTGATCTGCAGATGAATGTCCGTTAAACAAGGTGTGTATGATGATCTGCAGATCTCATAGACTATGAATGCAATTTGCAGGAACGGATCTTTGGCAGGAACAGATCTTTTGCAGATACTGATCTGTTGCATGTGTACAGCATCTTTGTGTGCAGCAGCTCCATAGAATAGACTGTGTAGGTATGGCTCTTATACTACATGGAAGGGGGTAAAATTGGTCTGTGATCTTTCATTTTCCAAAGACTTTTACCTGATGTGTGTGACCTTTAATGAGAGCACATGCTATATGGAGAAACAATGACATGCTTAACATAACATATAGTATTTACTGAAACTTTGGCAAAACATTCAGAATGTCACTGATTGATTCACTCTTATTACGGGATCTTTTAACTCAGTATGAGACAAGCTCTCAATGAAGCAGCAACAGTAGACATCAATCTCCACTCTGCTGTGTTGTAAAAGTAATTAGAGGCCATAAGGTCAAGCCTGTGTGATAAGAATCTAGGAATCCTTTCAGAGTGAACAAGGGAAAGTCTAAAAGGTTTTTTCAAAATGTGACTTATTCTTTGTTAGGTTTTACATGCAGCCATCAGATCTTTGCAGCAGTGAGAGACAGATGTTTTTTACGAACCCTAGGGAGCAGGGACAGTGTATAAATTCCAGAGTGTTTATGAGTCCTTATCTGTGTTTTGGACACATGTAGTCAATATAGCAATGGTGCGAGAGCAGAATACGTTTTTTCTCTTTTTTTCTCTCGTTCCCTTAGCTGTCAGTCTCTCAAACTTTTCCCCCCACGGGCCCCCTGTGGCTTCTGGGCCCCCCTGCGGAGGCATCCCTTGCAGGGTCTATTGTTACGCCCCTGTATAGGATTGTGATGTGCGCTTGAATAACAAATTGAGGTTTTCTCAGTGACAATTATCACTTGCCCACAGAATGCGATGCCTCCAAGAACAAGTCCACGCTGGTCCAACCATTTTGTTTTTATCATTTTGGGTTTAGTGGAGCTTTAAGCCTGAATTCTGTGCTGTTGCTGTTGTTGTGGGGCCATTACAGCGATGTCAGTGTTTATACCTCACTAGAGCTTCTAACGTGTGGTCTGCAGAGATGCCAGTTGGCATTTTTGTTGGCACACTTGTGACTCTCCAAACAAAGAGCAGGTTTGTCTGGTGCCGTGCATTGCCAGCGGCGGGTGAGAGGCTCCGCGCTATCACACCGGGGGAGTGTCTGGTACAGACAAGCCTGCAGACATTATTAAAGAGAACCTGAACCGAGTAAAATGATTTAAAATAAAAACATGATGTACCTGCAAATGAATATTCCATACTCACCTTCCTGCTGTCAGATATACAGTGGGATGTGAATGTTTGGTCAATCTTGTTAATCATCATGATCTTCCTGTATAAATCGCTGGTTGTTACGATAAAAAATGTCAGTTAAATATATCATATAGGAGACACATAGTAATATTTGAGAAGTGAAATGTTTTATTGGATTTACAAAAAGTGCACAATAAAATTACCGATTTATACAGGAAAATCATGACCATTAACTAGGTTGCCCAAACTTTCACATCCCACTGTATATCAGTTGCTGTCAGTTATAACTGAAATGACAACTGATGTGCAAGGTAATGTCCATGGTTCCCTATGGCTCAAATGGGCGATATTACGTTAACAGTGTGCTGATCCAGAAGCGATTATGGAGTAATGGCCATTTTCAAAATGGAGGACGGAGAATTCCACTGATCACAGCGGACACGCAGGACACAGGAGAGGAGAAAGATTGATGAGAAGACTACACTGGAGGCAAGTATGACCTGTGTATGTTTATTTTGACTTTTGAATGAGTATTTCTCTGGCATTTGACACCATTTAGTTCTTGTAACTCTGCCATTCCTTCCTGCTGCTAAATCAGTTTAGCAGTCGCTAAACTATCAACATCCTTTTACACTAGCAGAATACACCTGCGCTGCCGTACCTTATTTTGCCACAAGGTGTCACAAAAGCAATGAAAGTCTATGGAGACTTTCACACTTGCGGTCCGTTGCGGTGCCCAGGAAGTATCCGCGCCGACGCAACGTTCCCGTAGCTCGTTACCGCAAGCACCGGGGTTAAAGCGGACCTTGGGCCGTATGCAATTCACTTATTCTCCTGAGTTTTCTCCTAGTCGATATTTTCACAACTTGTGTATATTATGCTTTTTACTCCACCAGCAAACAAACAAATACTCAAATTGACAGTACTTTTTTTGCCTACTTTTTGGTACTTTTTTCCATTGCAAAGTGCTAAAAAGTTAATTTAAACTGAAGATAAAAAAAATTCTCCTAGGAGAAAAAGTGAATGTCATATGGGCCAAGGTCCGCATTTGGCCCCTGATCTCAAAACGTCCTCTCTGCCCTAAAAGATTAACAGCAGCATCATAACCTTTAAAGAGAATCTGTACTGTAAAATTCTTACAATAAAAAGCATACCATTCTATTCCTTATGTTCTCCTGGGCCCCTCTGTGCTGTTTCTGCCACCCCCTGCTGCAATCCTGGCTTGTAATTGCCAGTTTGACGCAGTGTTTACAAACAAAAGACAAAGCAAGTGATAGGCTGAGCGTAGCTCAGTGTGTGAGTCATACAGAGTGTGCAGGTGGCCTGGAGAGGGTGTGTATAGCTTCTATCCAATCACAAGCAGCAAAGCACATTCCAGCCTGACTGCCTCAGCCCGACAGAGCCGACAGAGGAGAGAAGATTAGATCATATAACAGAGATAATACAGCCACTGTGCAACTAGAAAAGGCTGCAGTTAGACAGACCACATTAGAACAGGTATAGGAACTTATAGGATAGAAGAAATAAGGATGAACATTTTGTTACAGAGACTCTTTAAAGAAATACATTTCTATTTCAGCTGATACAAATCATGCAATAAATCTACAGTGTTTGCTTTCATGGAAACAAACTATGTTAAAGGACTACTATAGTGAAATTTCTAAAAAATAAAACTAAAAAAGATTTATACTGGAAAGAATGCTAGTAGGATACGAGCTGTCCAATGGTAGAGAGCTCTCCCATTCACGCTGTTGTGAATGTGTAAACAGCAGTGTGATTTATTTTTTTTAACTAATTCTTAACCCTTCACTATCCCTCCTACAAGCATTCTTTTCAGTATAAATCTTTTTTAGTTTTAGTCTTTAGAAATTTCGCCATAGTGGTCCTTTAACACCCTGCGCATTCAAAGGAGCTTGTCTGCCTTATCAGCCGTGGCAGTCAGGTGACACAGGGGAGAGATCAAACTACAACTTGTGCTAAGACACAGATGAGGGGGAATTAGGCTCCCTGCACACTGCGATTCCGATTTTCTCCGGATGCTGTCAAAAGAAGAAACGCAGAAAAAACGCAGCATGCAGTACCGATTAAAAATCGGAAATCAGAATCATATGTGAAAATCGATTAAAAATGTAAATCGGAATCGCATGTAGTGTGCAGGGAAGCCTTATGCTAGGCATACACCTAGCTAATTATGCGCCAGATCGAGGCGCTGGCTCGATGCCGGTGCATCCCCGCTCGTCCGTGCGGCTCGTCCACGCCGGCGCTGCTCATCACCCGCTCGATTCCCCGCTATTGCCCGCCAGCGGGGATCGAGCGGGGAATCTATCCGGCAGGTCATCGTACCTGTCGGATATTATCAATCGAGCCATCAGCGGCTTGATTGATAAGGGCTGAAAATGCCGTGTATGCCCGGCATTAGACAGGCTAAACTCTCTAAATACATACAGAGTGCATTTCTCAGTTTTCCCTCTATCCTGTGCAAGAGTTCATGTCCACTTTAACGCACGGTGCTTGGGGTAATGCGAGTCTGTGGGCGAAGCACTTAGTGAAAACATTGCATGCACGGACCGTCAGAATCCCAGTGACGTACTTGCGGCCCAACATTCTGGTCCTGTCAGTTTTGGATGGGTTTCTATGGCTGTGTTCACTCATAAAAAGTATATATTTCCAGTCAGGTAAAACTGATAGAAAACTGATACAAAAAAACTTATGCATGACTGACAGGACAGGGCAGTACTGGACTGGGCTGGAAATGTACAGATTTATGTGTGAACTAAGTCTTAACCTGTCTACGACCGCATCACACCGATGGGCATGGCCGCGGCGGCAGCCCCAGGACGGCCTAACGCCAATCGGCGTAAAGTCCTGGGGCTTCAGTTAGCAGGAGATCACACGCAGGCTTCACACGCATCTCCTGCTTGGTAGGCGCAGCAGAGCTCCGCCTTCGTTCTCCCAGCGACGATGGCCGCTGGGAGACTGTTGGACGGCGAAACACAGTAAACATAAACAAAGTACAGCGCTGCGATCTACAGCAGCGCTGTACTGGGGACAGCCGTATGACACAGGTGTTCACACTTGATTTTTGGCGCACAGAAGAAAAACATCCTGCAGCATAATGCTGCACATTTTGACAGTTATCCCTATCAAGTACAATAGCTGCTGTGACAAAACGCCTGCATACAATCTCACATGGTAAGCAGAAAAACACACAGAAAAATGCATGCAGAAAACTGAAAGACAAGTGCATGTCCTGCTGAGTAATCTCTGTGGAACGTTTGTTTACTGAGAGTTCTATTCACAGAGGAAGATGTTGCTTGCTTGGCAGTTGGAAACAGCCGTTACTTCCCACAATGCAACAAGGTTCACAGACGGCAAACTGTCACGGCCATGGTCATGACAACACACTGTGGGAGGAGTTTCACCACAATATCACATGGCAAGGAAATGAGCAGCGCTAAAACAGATAAGTGCCTACCTGCAAGAGAGTGCAAGCCCCACTTGTGGGGTAAAATACACACCTAGCATACACATGACCTGTCTACCACTGGAGGAGGAAGTTGGTTTCCTGTAACAGCTTGCATGCAACTTGTTAAGTACTCGTCCCTCCCACTGCGGAGAAGTCATCCTCGAAGGGAGGGGACCTAACACTAACTAAATCCTAACCTATGCATATGCATAGCCTGGGTGCGCCACCAAGTAAAATTGAAAATTGCGCAAAAGGTGGATCAGCGCATCACCAGGCCGCCTCCGAATGGCCTATCAGCTGCTCCCACTTAAAGTGGACCCAAATTAAAAGATTTCAGAAATAAAATCTATTTTCTAAATTATAATAATAAATAGCAGCCTTTTTTCAGCTGCATGATGACAAATATAAAATATTTTACATTTATTGGAGGAACCCCTCCCTTCCTTTCAAATTGCCGGGATTTTCCGGCAAACTGGAGGAGTAGGTGGTGTCCGGCAATGGAGGAATTGCTAATGGCTGCCCCCAGTATAACCCTAGCTATGAAAAGAGAAGGGTGAAAAGCATGCACCGAAATGATCATAGGTTTGAAGGAGTGTTTATTTATCTTTGTATGTGTCAGAGTGGTGCAACTAAATATTTTTAATTAAAAAAATGTTTGGTTTGGGTCCGCTTTAACAGCCTTGCTTTTGGTGTATATGCAGAGCTTCTGATTGGGTTCAAGGTGCGTTTGTAGTTCCTGGGGGGGCTCAGAGCACCTCTGATAGGAGGCCATTTGTAGGCAGCCTAGTGATGCGCTGATCCACCTTTTGCGCAATCGCCACAATATCATCCATACAGATTCTCTCCCCCCCCCCCCCCCCCATGATCTAAAGCACAAAAGGAAACGATTCCTGTTTGGAAAAGGGGTAAAAACTACTGATTGGGATGTAGTTCAATCCTGGGTTAAAGTTCCTCTTTAACTAATGTTTTTCTAGATGTAAGGCTGCCATTAGATGGGCCAATTTTGGCTCCAGCAAGCCATACCAAATGTCTGTGGGAGGGCCCGTCAATCATGGATGTACATTACCTCCCACGGAATATTTTCTCTTTCGGCAGATTAGAATCAGTACACAACGTTGTTACGCAGTGCGGTGAACTCTGATCTGCCCGTTCTCTGCCAACGGCTCAGCCTATAGCGCCATGTCCCTCAGATCCAATCTCTTCCATCAATTAGGGAATGGGACCGCATACAGACCCGGTCTGTGTCAATGGTGGCTGGACTGTCCAGACTGCAGACCTGCCTCTATGTGAGCTGACTTGTGGCCGAGCGAGAGAGAAAGAAATCAGCTCATTCCGCACTGTGTGTCCTTCATATTTCATGGCCAGGCCTCAGCTTCCCTCCTGGCAAGATCCACAATTCAATTTCCTTCGTTTGCCGAGTTTTCCCTCCCTCGTACTGCCCCAGGGAGACCCTTGGCGGACAGCAGGCAGCTTTCAGCAGCCTCCGAGATACCATCCTGCTTCTGCCCACATGGTTATTAGCTTTCTCCTGCTTCTTAAAGGGAATCTAAAGTGAAAATAAACTTAAGATATGAATTGTTTGTGTAGTACAGCTAAGAAATAGAACATCAGTAGCAAAGACAGGAGTCTAATTTGTTTTCAGTACAGGAAGTGTTAAGAAACTTCACTTATCTATGGAAAAGAGCTTCTCTGAGCTCTTCAACCAAACGTGGTTGGCTACAGTGATATTTTCTGAAGCATTTATACATCAAAGAAACAGTGAAAGACAACTTCAGATAAGATTTTACTGCAGGAAAGTTCAAAGGGTCATTAGCTCTGCTGTTTCATAGCTTAACCACTTCCGGATTCTCGGAGCGTATATACACGCCCCTGAATCCAGAAGTGTATACCATGGAAACGGCCGCTCGTATGAGCGGCCGTTCCATGTCAGTTCCCGGAGGGTGTCTCCGTGAACACCCTGCGAGCCGATCGGCGGCTCGCAGGGTAAATGTAAACACGCGGGGAAGATCTTCCCCGGTGTTTACATGTATACGGCGCTGCTGCGCAGCAGCGCCGTAGAGGAGATCGGTGATCCCCGGCCTCTGATTGGCCGGGGATCACCGGCATCTGATAGGCTAAAGCCTATCCCATCAGGCGCAGGACGGAAATCCGTCCTGCGCCGCTCACAGGGGGAGGGAGAGGGAGGGAAGGGGAAGGAGGCCAGGAAGCGCTGCGGAGAGGGGCTTTGAAGAGCCCCCCCCCCGCAAGCGCAAGCAGCCGGCGGCGATCAGACCCCCCCCCAGCAGGACATCCCCCTAGTGGGGAAAAAAGGGGGGGAAGTCTGATCGGCCTGGCTGCTAGCTGATCGGTGCTGCGGGCTGGAGAGCCCACGCAGCACCGATCAGCAAAACATAGCGTGGTAGGGAAGTGGTTAAAATACAGAGCGTAGTGTGTAAACTGAAAATATTAGAGAATGATGCAATGTTTAAAATAAAAATAAAAAGCTATATAACTAAAGATAAAAATGTGAGACTCATGTCTTTGCTACTAATGTTCCATTTCTTAGCTGTACTACACATATAATTCATTATCTCAGATTTAGTATTTTTTCGCTTCAGTGTCACGTTAAAACAAGGATGTCAAACATAAATACAAAGTGGGCCAAAATACACTGGACCAAGTCACGGGCCAACCTCAATGCCAACTGGCCACCTCTCTCCCTTATAAAGTTCCCAGGTGTCTAATGCTCTCCCCCCGCCCCCAACCCCTATACAGTTCCCTGGTGTTTAGTGGTCCTCCCTCCCCTGTACACTTCCCTGGTATCTAGTGGTCCCCCTCCCTAATACAGTTCCCTAGTGTTTAGTGCTTCCCCCACCTCTCTCATATGGCTTCCCTGGTGCTCTAGGGCTTCATGTCCAATATAGCTTCCCTGGTGGTCTAGAGTGGGCCAATCATAATGCAAATGGAGAAAACACTTGGAGGCCAAATTTAATGGCTCTGAGGGCCAGATTTGGCCCATGGCTGGAGTTTGACTTGTATGCTTTAAAGCGGTATTGTCACCATAAAAATCAAATTGCAACAGCAACTGGTCTGAGTGTATTAAGTGATAAAGATGCTAATCCTGCATTCAAAACCTTTTCCTGCCGTTATGGTTTGGAGTTATTACATACTATAGGAGCATTGGCCCTAGTGCCAAACAGTGCCAAAAAGTTGAATGCTGGGAGTTCTTTTGAATGCTGGGAGTTCTTTTGAATGCTGGGAGTGCTTTTGAATGCTGGGAGTGCTTTTGAATGCTGGGAGTGCTTTTGAATGCTGGGAGTGCTTTTGAATGCTGGGAGTTCTTTTGAATGCTGGGAGTTCTTTTGAATGCTGGGAGTTCTTTTGAATGCTGGGAGTTCTTTTGAATGCTGGGAGTTCTTTTGAATGCTGGGAGTTCTTTTGAATGCTGGGAGTTCTTTTGAATGCTGGGAGTTCTTTTGAATGCTGGGAGTTCTTTTGAATGCTGGGAGTTCTTTTGAATGCTGGGAGTTCTTTTGAATGCTGGGAGTTCTTTTGAATGCTGGGAGTTCTTTTGAATGCTGGGAGTTCTTTTGAATGCTGGGAGTTCTTTTGAATGCTGGGAGTTCTTTTGAATGCTGGGAGTTCTTTTTATCTAGAATATATTCCTCCTCTTCCATTTATTTCCCTGCCTAGCTGATCACTTGTGTTTACAAGCAAGGCTGAGGTGACTCAGTGATTGGATGTGTAAATAAAAAAAAAAGACTCTGGGAGGAGGGCAGCTAATGAATACACAATGAGCAAGAGAAGGGAGGGGGGAAAACAAGAGTCAGGGAGTATATGATGTCAGCATCAGCTTGGCAAGATGGCCACTGCCTAGAATAGGATTTTCTGCTTTTCCGTTATAAAATTCACAGGAATCATTACGTGGATAGCACAATACATCTGTTATGTAAGTAGAGGTAATATTTATCTACTTATATATGTGGTTTTTATTTCTAGGTTAGCATGGGTGTCGCTTGTTCTTTAACTCTCCTTAGCGGTAACCCAGAGTCAGGCTCGGGCTAGAAATCCGCAGCTCAGAGTGATAATCCCGAATTGGATCCATTGGAGGTGTGGAACGTGCAGGGCTGCCGCAGATCTATCTAGCAGTAGGATTTTTAGGGTCTAAAAGTCGCAGAAAAAAAAAATCACACTGCTTTTGGACAATACATTCGGAAATAATCATACCACCAGCATTAATTGGTGCTTAAGAGGTTAACCACTTAATAACCAGGAAAAGTCTAGCCTTTTATCACTAAAGTTTCAAAACAACCTATTTATTGATAACCATTAAATTTGAGATTATTTTTTCATGACAAATAGTCATTTGCATTTCTAGTAAAAATGTGTTTTAATTTACCGTATTCTATATATGAAAAAAAAGAAAAGAAAAACATCATATCAAGTTTTCTTCTACAAAACTAAAGCTATGTATGGTCTTTAGATTTTCACTATCCAGCCACTACCCATTGAGAGCTGCACTGTCCAGTTCCCATGAGCGGAGTTACACTTAAAGGTGCCGTCTCTTTACAGGCGAGAGGAATACTCTGGAAACGGCACGTTTCTCCAGCCCTGCAAAGCTTGGAGAAGCTTAAATGGCTCGATTTGAATGTATGAGGCGTATTGCAGGGATTTAAATATATTCATTACTGAGAATCTGAAGATTTGCTGCTCCCAGTGTGAAGTCATTAGATGTGAAATTTGAAGTGTCACGGGTGTCACAGAGGAAGGCCATTGGCTCTGCTTTCTCAATATTTTTCCTAAAGTTCTGAGAGCGTCACCAAACACACATTTGGTGCAGGCAAAGGGGATTTAAACACTCCGGAATAGTTCAGAGGCGGAAGATGGCTTCTTCTAACTGATACTTTGACATCCATCCCCATGGACGGAGGCAGCTCACAGGAAGAGAAGCAATTTTCTCCTGTATAGAGTTTAACCCAGGACCCTCCAATTTCCATCCAGGCAAGGCTGTGAATGCTTTTATCATTTAGTGGGTTTTCATACTGCCACTTTTCATAGCTGTAGGTGGAATTCAAATGGAACATATATGTGTCATTTTAATTTGTGGTGAACTTTGCTCTATGAATAAAAATGAAATATGTAGTCAGCCATGTTCCTCAAGTTACAAAGCATCAATGCACGTTCCTAGCCGATTGGGAAGATGCAGGGGCGGTCCTATCATGAAGCCACCTAAATCACGCGATTCAGGGGGTAGAACCTAGAGGGGCAGCGTTTGGAACACCTGGCGCATGCCTACTCTCTCCGGCGCGCTTTCCTGACGCGCACACATCCGGTCCTGATTCGACTGGTGGCATTTGTCACTCTTCTCTATGACAGACATCTGGTACGCAACATCTGAAAGGTCACTGCTATTGATCGAGTGCAGTGATTGGCCCAATCAGGGTGCTGTGTCGTCCCCCCCCCCCCCCATGAGAACATCAGCACCAGTTAGCAAAAAGGAGCAGCAGATGGCTGTCATTGGCTGGTCTGGTGCCAGCAACCCCGCCTGATTGGTTGCGCGCAAAAGCTTCAACTCTGACTGGCCATGGTGACCTCTCGCTGGTGATGGGGTTTAAATAAGGACATATAAGATATGAGGTATATATGTTGGAGGCGCATCCTCCTAACTTTGCTTCAGGCAGCAAGAAAATCCAGAACCGGAACTGGGTAGAGGAGTGGCAATCAATGCCTGGGTAAAGAGCAGAAGTCAAAACCCCAATGGGGACATTTGAAGGAGCTCACTTAGGCTGCTTACACACCAAGACGTTACAGGCGCACGTTAGTGCGCCTGTAACGCTCCCCCAACGCACAGCAATGTAACACAAGTGGGCTGTTCACACTGCCCACGTTGCATTACATGTAACGCTGCACGTTCTGCCGAAAGTGCAGCATGCTACGGCGTTACAGCGGCTTAAGCCGCATTAGACTGTTTGCACATGCACAGTGGGGGGCGGAGAGGAGGCGGGGAGAGCCAGCTACAGTAGCCGCGCACATGGCTACTTAATATTCACTGCACTGGCGGTAGCTGATTGGCCGGCGGGACCACGTGATGCGGAGTGTCTCGCTCCGCATCACGTGGTCCCGCTGGCCAATCAGCGCCACTCTGGGAGACATTATAGGAATCGAGCCGCCGAACGCGGCTCACTCTACCGTCGGCTTTTGCAGCACCATACGTTGTGTTAGGTGCACGTTATGCGACCTTAACGTGGCACCTAACACAACGTCTTGGTGTGCAAGAAGCCTTAAAGTGAACCTGAGACGATGGGAAATAAAAGTTTTATACATACCTGGGGCTTCCTCCAGCCCTCTCCACACAGATCGCTCTCTCGCAGCCATCGAAAACCTCCTCCATGGCCAGTCAGGCGTACTGGGCATGCGCGGCCCGCCGTGCACCACCATAGCTGGGAGTGTTCTGTGCCTGCGCAGGACGCTTTCAGCTGCGGGAGCGAGACGGGGGGATGAAAAAGCAAACAAACCTTCCCCCATTCAGCATAAAATACTTACCAAGCCACCAGGAGGAGTCTTCTACCAATCCTGTAGCTCCTAGAAGCTTTCCGGCGTCCTCTGTGAACGATCCCAAAGCATCACTCGGTGTGCATGGCAAGTTGGCGCAGGACGTTTTGGCGCAAGGTGAGCTGAATGACACCTCACCCTTCTGCCGCACATATTCAGGGTGGTGCTAAATACAATTCCCACGGAGAGTCGAATTACCCATGCGCAGGGTTCGAACTACAACATTACTGCTATAGCGCGCCAAGCAGCACTGCCTCGTGTCACCTGACCCACAATGGGTCATGTGACACGCCGGGAACCATGCACAGATGCCGTAAAGCCACTAAGAGCTACGTGATAGGTAGAGGATGCCGCCCAGAGGCTTGGTAAGTATTGTACGCCCGGCAACCCCCCCAAAGCACTGTTCCCGTTATCCCATCAGGCATGCCGGTTAGTGGAAACTTCCAGATGCCAGAGTTATAGATGACTGGGACTTTAAGAGTAAACTTCTGATATAGTAGATTACTGTTCCTTGGAGTTTACTATAAAGAGATTCTACTGTACTACACTGCATATATATTTTCTTATTCAACGATGTACATAGTAAGATTTGTTTTACATTTTTCCCCCCCTTTACTGGAGTAACATATTTCCAGCAACAGAAAGGTGTTTTCTCGGTTTGATTGCTTTATAAGTAGAGAAGCCAAACGACGGCATCTGGCATTATGAAAACAATAAATATGTCACAGTTGTACGCAAGCGGAGCCGGCCGACGGCTGAACAGTGGCGTTTCTGGGAATGGGGGAAGCTGAACAGGGCTATAATTCTGCGTGAGAAAAATCCCAGCGGAGAAAGTTTTCTGGAAGAAACAGGAGAGACTCAATCGCTCCATTGACTAAAACTGCACCGCTGGGAGATCACTGTCCATTTCAACTTTCCCTAAACACTCCAGCAGAACGCTAACCAACTTTGAAAAGCTGAAGTGAGCACGCAATTAGATTATTGAAAGTAAACGTTTCACTTCATTATAAAGACACAAAAATAGAATTGATCATGGAAAACGAGTCCTGCGGAAAACATTTGGCGAGCCAGCTGCTCTTGTGGAAAGCGGGCCTAACGTTTTACAGGGAGAAGTAAGTTGCAGGGAAAGTGGTTTGGTTTATTTCATGGTTTAGGTAGAGTTTCTGTCCAAAGTGCATTCATACAGTGCTTGATTCACAAAAGAGTGCTAACTGATAACACGGCCGTTTTCGTGTGATCGCGAATTTCCATGCGTAACTGCACACCTGCATCATTTGGTGCTCATAATAGCTTTATTTCATATTTTGAAGGCATTGTCGCAGCATTTGCCATTTTGGGGTCTCGTGGCTACTAAACTGTATGCTAATACATGAACTGAAAGAAACCCCACTACAGGAAAAATGATATATTTCGCTGGCCATTTTATTAACTGGTTACCTCTTACTAGTACTGAGTTGGACCCCTATCGCCTTCAGAACTGTAAAATTATTGGCTGCACATCTATGATAAAAAATTCCCATACCACCACCTCATAGGGGAAAGGGTGTGTGTGTGTGTGTGTGTGTGTGTGTGTGTGTGTGTGGTGTGTGGTGTGTGGTGTGTGGTGTGTGGTGTGTGGTGTGTGGTGTGTGGTGTGTGTGTGTGTGTGTGTGTGTGTGTGTGGTGTGTGGTGTGTGGTGTGTGGTGTGTGGTGTGTGTGTGTGTGTGTGTGTGTGTGGTGTGTGTGGTGTGTGGTGTGTGTGTGTGTGTGTGTGTGTGTGTGTGTGTGTGTGTGTGTGCGTGCTTCTTTGGACTGGGGTACTGTGTTTTGGGAAGAAACTTGGGCCCACTGCCTCACATTGTTAAGCAGATCTTTGGGCTTTTAGCAATGCCCAAAGATCTAACAACGCCCCTGGCAAACTCGTTTATTGTCATGAGGAACTCACAATCTAATACTACCATAGTCATAGTTTAATACCCTACCATATAATAATTATTATGTATTTACAGTACAGGCCAAACGTTTGGACACACCTTCTCATTAAAAGAGTTTTCTTTATTTTCATGACTATGAACATTGTAGATTCACACTGAGGCATCCAAACTATGAATTAACACATGTGGAAGTATAGTACAGAACCAAAAAGTGTGAAATAACTGAAAATATGTCATATTCTAGGTTCTTCAAAGTAGCCACCTTTTGCTTTTATTACTGCTTTGCACAATCTTGGCATTCTCTTGATGAGCTTCAAGAGGTAGTCACCTGAAATGGTTTTCACTTCACAGGTGTGCCCTGTCAGCTTAATAAGTGGGATTTCTTGCCTTATAAATGGGGTTGGGCCCATCAGTTGCATTATAGAGAAGTCAGGTGGATACACAGCTGATAGTCCTACTGAATAGACTGTTAGAATTTGTATTATGGCAAGAAAAAAGCAGCTAATTAAAGAAAAACGAGTGGCCATCGTTACTTTAAGAAATGAAGGTCAGTCAGTCCGAAAAATTGGGAAAACTTTGAAAGTGTCCCCAAGTTCAGTCTCAAAAACCATCAAACGCTACAAAAAAACTGGCTCAAATGCGGACCGCACCAGGAAAGGAAGACCAAGAGTCACCTCTGCTGCGGAGGATAAGTTCATCTGAGTCACCAGCCTCAGAAATCGCAGGTTAACAGCAGCTCAGATTAGAGACCAGGTCAATGCCGCACAGAATTCTAGCAGCAGACACATCTCTAGAACAACTGTTAAGAGGAGATTGTGTGAATCAGGCCTTCATGGTAGAATATCTGCTAGGAAACCACTGCTAAGGACAGGCAACAAGCAGAAGAGACTTGTTTGGGCCAAAGAACACACAGAATGGACATTAGACCAGTGGAAATCTGTGCTTTGGTCTGATGAGTCCAATTTGAGATTTTTGGTTCCAACCACAGTGTCTTTGTGCGACACAGAAAAGGTGAACGGATGGTCTATGTATGCCTGGTTCCCACCATGAAGCATGGAGGAGGAGGTGTGATGGTGTGGGGGTGCTCTGCTGGTGACACTGTTGGGGATTTATTCAAAATTGAAGGCATACTGAACCAGCATGGCTACCAAAGCATCTTAAAGCGGCATTCTATTCCATCAGGTTTGCGTTTAGTTGGACCATCATTTCTTTTTCAACAGGACAGTGACCCCAAACACACCTCCAGGCTGTGTAAAGGGCTATTTGACCAGGAAGGAGAGTGATGGGGTGCTGTGCTAGATGACCTGGCCTCCACAGTCACCAGACCTGAACCCAATCAAGATGGTTTGGGGTGAGCTGGACCGCAGAGCAAAGGCAAAAGGGCAAACAAGTGCTAAGCATCTCTGGGAACTCCTTCAAGACTGTTGGAAGACCATTTCAGGTGACTACCTCTTTAACTCATGAAGAGAATGCCAAGAGTGTGCAAAGCAGTAATCAAAGCAAAAGGTGGCTACTTTGAAGAACCCAGAATATGACTTATTTTCAGTTGTTTCACACTTTTTGGTTATAAACTATAGTTCCACATGTGTTAATTCATAGTTTGGATGCTTCAGTGTGAATCTACAATGTTTATAGTCATGAAAATAAAGAAAACTCTGAATGAGAAGGTGTGTCCAAACTTTTGGTCTGTACTGTATATAGCACTCACATCTGCCACACTTTACAGAGTACATAGTCATGTCACTGACCGTCCTCAATCTAATCCCTACCATAGTCATAGTCTAATGTCCTACTATATTGCTATGTATTCATCTAGCACTTACATATTCTGCAGCACTTTACAAGGTGCGTAGGTGAGGTGAGTGGGCCCCAGGCTGACATTTCTCTGGTGGGCCATCACTGTCGCAGTCCGACCCTGGCTCCATTTGTTGGCCTTGCAAAGAGGTGTGGCTGCAGCACTGATACAACCATTGTTTGCTCCGATGCTAAGAATGCTCTTAACACCCAGCAATTACCCTGATCTGCTCCCGTGTCCCTGCCTGCTAGTTCAGTCTGCAACTATCTTTGTCCTGCCAGTCAATCCTGCCTGCCCTGACCGCAACCTGTCCCACCAGCCAGTCCAGTCTGCAACCTGTCCCTGTGCTGCCAGCCTGTTCTGCTACCCTGTTTTACCTGCCTGCCCAGATTGCAACTTGTCTCACCAGTGAGTCAGTCAGTCCTGTTACCCTATCCTGCCTCCTAGTCCACAAACTGTTCTTCTTCCCAAATCTCAGCCGCCGTCTGGAGGCTACCAAACCCCAGCCGCCGTCTGGAGGCTGCCAAACCCCAGCCGCCGTCTGGAGGCTGCCAAACCCCAGCCGCCGTCTGGAGGCTGCCAAACCCCAGCCGCCGTCTGGAGGCTGCCAAACCCCAGCCGCCGTCTGGAGGCTGCCAAACCCCAGCCGCCGTCTGGAGGCTGCCAAACCCCAGCCGCCGTCTGGAGGCTGCCAAACCCCAGCCGCCGTCTGGAGGCTGCCAAACCCCAGCCGCCGTCTGGAGGCTGCCAAACCCCAGCCGCCGTCTGGAGGCTGCCAAACCCCAGCCGCCGTCTGGTGGCTGCCAAACCCCAGCCGCCGTCTGGAGGCTGCCAAACCCCAGACGCCGTCTGGTGGCTGCCAAACCTCAGATACTGAATGAAGACTGAAGGTGCAGAGAAAAAAAAAACAGGGACTGTGGGGTACCACAGCTTAGCAACTGCCAGCAGGCTGCAAGACTTTAGTGGCTACCAGAATTCAATAACAGCTTACCGAACTATCTACCTACCTAGAAGATAAAATCTCAGGCAAGGCTCACACTAAAAATAGGAATCCTATCCCCAAATGCAGATTTGCATTACAAGTTTCACCCAATGCAAATAGGCTAGATCCCAATTAAATGCTTTTTACCCGGGGGGGGGGGGGGGGGGGGGTAACTGCAGTATAATTTAATGTGACAAAACTTGTGATGAGTGTGTGTGGCATCCAAGGAAATCCTGTGCACAAATCACACGATTTCCACATCACAAAATGATAGGGATTAGAGTGTGAGCTCCTCTGAGGACCGTGACATGACTATGTACTCTGTACAGCGCTGTGGAAAATGTCAACTTTATATAAATACTAAATAATAATCCCATGTAAAAAACCCGTGTCCCTGCGTCATCTCATGTCCCTGTGTCTGTGCATTTGTGGCAGTGCACACGTGCAGATTTGGCATAGTAGGAGGACAGGTGCAGGGGGCGGGCGTGTGTGTGTGTGTGTGTGTGTGTGTGTGTGTGTGTGTGTGTGTGTGTGTGTGTGTGTGTGTGTGTGTGCCCATGCAACCGTGTGGGAGAGCGGCCATTGCGGTGGGTAGAAGGGGGTCGCAGCAGAACCCTAGCGCCAGTTTTTTTTTTTAACAGGCAGGCTTATTACTAGTCCTACCTAATAAAACCTAACTGTCCCTGCGTACACTCCTGTCCCTGTGTCCTTGGGTCCATGCTTCTTGCTACTGCGCATGTGCGCAGCACGGACTGTTGGGACAGGACGACGGGGCCAGTTAGCTGGGCAGGCGTGAGCGCGGGCAGACAAGTGCGAGTGTGGCTGATGGGTGCCTGCGCATGCGCACTGACATGCGGCTGTGGCGGCGTGAGAGACAGACCCAGAGTCCGTTTTTAAATGGGCTTAGGTCTACTAGTAAATAATAACTGACTAATTCAAACATAACTGATCTGTCAGTTCATGTTATTTAAAAAATGTGCGTCATTTAAATGAGGGGTACCTCCCTCTGACGATGCAGGAACAGCGAAACCATGGTCAGGCTGGAGAGTGGGGAAGGGCTGCTTCACAGAAAGAACTTTGAAAGTGTGTTTTACTGAAAAGCAGTTTTATGCATGAGGGTCCTCTTTGTAGGTACCCATCGGTTTTATTGCATGTGGGCCATTATCTCTTTTCCATGTAATATAAACCTAAATTAAAGTTTGTACTTTAGGTAGAGAATTAAAAAAAAAAATGGAATCCCAGTCACTGAGGTCTGAGATTCCAAATCTCACCCACAGCACCACCTAATGGATAAATAGTGAATTACAACAGCCAAAACCTTCGAGGATAACGAGGCATAATTTTAGTACTTTGCAGACCTGGCTTGGATTTATTAAAAATGATTAAATGTTCATTTCAATTAAAAAAGTAAAACAAATGTAAAAAAACACAATCTTGGTTACTATCTCACACTGGGCATAATTCGCAAAGCTTTTTCACCTGTTTTCACCTTATCTATGTTACATTTTGAAAGAGACTAACAAAATTGTCAGCCTTATTTCTTCTAGCCTATAAGTTCCTATACCTGTTCTAATGTGGTCTGTCTTACTGCAGCCTTTCCTAGTTGCAGTCTCTGTAATATATCTAAACTTCTTTTCTGTGTCAAGCTTTGTCGACCCAGGGAGGAATGCACTGCCTCTGCTGTGATAGGGAGAGGTTATGCAGGCTCTGTGTGTGTTCTTTGTTTACCCCTCACAGACAGGTCTCTGCTCTCAATTTCAGCTTGTCTGATTACATCTTTTACAGGGACTGGTAGTCCCTGTAAAAGATGTAATCAACGATTACGTCTAACCGAGCCTCCCACCTCAATGCCAATTTATGCAATTCCTGCTAGATTTGGTATGGCAGTCAAAGGGTGTATGACCGTGCACCTGACTGGCGGCCTGGCGCCTGCTGACCAGATAAAAGTAGGAAATTGCTTAAACTGGTAGTGAGCAATTGTGTGTGTTGCTAGGTATTGCATGGTGGTTTAGGGGTCCCTAGCCAGTGAGAGAGACTGGGGCCACCGGCTGTCGTGCGAACCAGAGTTTGTGGGTGAGGGAGCTGCCCATGCTGAGAAACTGTGAGAATCCCTGACTGGATATATATATATATATATACATACCGATATATATATATATATATATATATATATATATATATATATATATATATATATATATATATATACATATACACACACACAGTACCGATTCTCTTTAAGCTCCCAAATAGCAAAAATATAATACAATTAAGGTAAGAAAGGTAATATTAAAATGTTAATCAGGAACAACTTACTTTGAGTGATTATTTTGCTTGTAAATGTGTTGAAAGGTTATTTCTTTTAAATTAGGTGACAAGTCATTTATGAGACGTTTTGTGAATAGAGCCCTTTGTGTCTCCTGCCATATTGATTGTAAGCTAACAAGGACAGGGCTTCCTCCCCCTATTGCTTTTTGAAACTTCTGTTTTTGTACTTATTACTTCTTTTGTCTTATGCACCCATCTCTTGTAATTATATTTTATAGAGTTACAGAAAATGATGGCACCGTGTAACTCAATAAGAATAAAACTTGGAAAACCCAGATGACTCAAAAAAGAAAAAAAAAAATCTTCAAGTGGACCATTTAGTCTCCTTCATCCACTTTCCACTGTTTGCTTATTATTGAAGATGTACTTAGCTCCCTACACGGATCAACTTAAAATCTGGCAAAACCGAAAGGTTTTGGGCCAGTCCATCTCCTCATGGGGGATTCTCGGGGTTTTTTTTTTTTTTTTTTAACAGCATTTCCTGAACAGCAATTTAACTGCCAAAATAGTAAGATACCAGCCAGCCTCCCTACTCACTTGCACACTATTTTGTCAGTTAGACTTTGTAACTGCTGTTCAGGAAATACTGTTGAAAAAGAAAACCCTGAGAATCCCACATGAGGAGATGGACTGGCCCAAAACCTGTCCTGACAGATTTTAACTGCCTCTTTTTTTTGGGGGGGAGGGGGGGGGGTAGTGGAGCTTTAAAGATGAACTGCATCCTACGATTGATCTTCTTCCCAATCAGTAGCTGATGCACCCTTTCCCATAAGAAATATTTACCTTTTCTCCAATAGATCATGGGGGATAACAGCTTTATCCAATTGTCAAGCAACCAGTACCTCCCTTTGTGCGTATGTATATCTACCTTTTAGCCTATCGCATTGTTGGGGGTATGGTACAGATAATGGCAGTTGGTGCTGTCTGTTTTGGTGGGCTTGTGCTTTTCCGGACGGCTGCCAAAAAGCACATGTATCAGGCATCAGGTGATCCCCAGCGGGGTCCAATACCAGGGATTTTTGTGTGTCACAACAGAAGAGAACTTTCACTTTAAACTAGAAAATGCATTAAATGCCACAGAAAACACATGACCTGAACTTACATGCAAAAAAGTGAGTTATGAATCATTCAGCCAAATCTGAAAATCAGGAACAGACCTTCTGCACTGCTATATGGAGTAGAATGGACTACAAGACTGAACAGCAAGAACAGTGTGGTCACTTTACACATCGCTGTGCAGAGAGGTACAATGGCCTCAGGGCCAGAGCCAGCAATCAACACAACATACATGCAAACATAGAATGAACGCCCAAGCTTTATCTCCTCTCAAACAAACAAGGCTCTACTGCCACCTAGTGCTGAAAATAGGGTATGCTCTGCAAAGGAATTAATAACATTGTATTATTATTTAGTATTTCCATAGCCCTGACATCTTCCACATCGCTGTATAGAGTATATTGTCTTGTCCCTTAACTGTCCCTCAGAGGGCCTCACAGTCTAATCCCTACCGTAGTCGTATGTCTATGTATGTATCTATCGTGTAGTGCAGTGGTGCTCAACCTTTTTTGGCCCGAGGGCCGAACTTCAAATCAAGAAAAATCTCGAGGGCCGGAACACATGCATACAAAATTTCGATGTAAAACGTTTAACGTTTTTTCTAGTAACAGTTAACATGGTGTTGGAAATGGAAAGAAAACGACAATATAATAATTGTTGTACTCACCATTTGATGCACATTTTCTTAATAAGAAGTTTGCGGCAGATTAATGCAGCAATGGTATTAGAGTCCAGTACGGTACCTGGGTGTATGCACAGGGCAGATTAATGCAGCAATGGTATCAGAGTGGCCTTTAGTGTGCTGGCTGAGGAGGCTGCCAGCTCTGCTGAGGAGGAACAGAGGCCTAATTACCCACACGTGGCCTGTAGTGTCCTGGCTGAGGAGGCTGTCAGCTCTGTGTGGGGCTGAGGAAGCTGTCAGCTCTGTGTGGGGCTGAGGAGGCTGTCAGCTCTGTGTGGGGCTGAGGAGGCTGTCAGCTCTGTGTGGGGCTGAGGGGGCTGTCAGCTCTGTGTGGGGCTGAGGGGGCTGTCGGCTCTGTGTGGGGCTGAGGAGGCTGTCACAGTGTGTGGGGCTGAGGAGGCTGTCAGCTCTGTGTGGGGCTGAGGGGGCTGATGGGGCTGTCGGCTCTGTGTGGGGCTGAGGAGGCTGTCAGCTCTGTGTGGGGCTGAGGGGGCTGTCAGCTCTGTGTGGGGCTGAGGGGGCTGTCGGCTCTGTGTGGGGCTGAGGGGTTGTCGGCTCTGTGTGGGGCTGAGGAGGCTGTCAGCTCTGTGTGGGGCTGAGGGGGCTGTCGGCTCTGTGTGGGGCTGAGGAGGCTGTCAGCTCTGTGTGGGGCTGAGGGGGCTGTCAGCTCTGTGTGGGGCTGAGGGGGCTGTCAGCTCTGTGTGGGGCTGAGGGGGCTGTCAGCTCTGTGTGGGGCTGAGGGGGCTGTCGGCTCTGTGTGGGACTGAAGAGGCTGTCAGCTCTGTGTGGGGCATAGGAGGCTGTCAGCTCTGTGTGGGGCTGAGGAGGCTGTCACAGTGTGTGTCCCGTTGTCTGCCCGCGGTGTCTGCCTGCGGAGGAGGAGAGGATCGGGTAGTGCTGCGTAGTATGGCACTCAGCGGGACGCGCATACACCAGCGTGCACTCGTATTCAGCCCCGGGTAGCGCTGGGATAGTTAGAAAGCCTCGCTCATTGGTTACTGCAGGAACCTTCCTCCAATAGGAATTAGGCTGATTCCTATTGGAGGAAGGTTCCTGGAGTAACCAATGAGCGAGGCTTTCTAACTATCCCAGCGCTACCCGGGGCTGAATACGAGTGCACGCTGGTGTATGCGCGTCCCGCCGAGTGCCGATGCTACGCAATACCACCTGATCCTCTCCCCCTCCGCAGGCAGACACCGCGCGGGCCACAGAAACTGGCTTCGCGGGCCACAAATGGCCCGCGGGCCGTAGGTTGGGCACGGCTGGTGTAGTGTATGTATCATAGTCTAGGGCCGATTTAGGGGGAAGCCAATTAACTTATGTTTTTGGAATGTGGGAAGAAAACGGAGTGCCCAGAGGAAACCCACGCAGACACAGGGAGAACATACAAACTCCATGCAGATAGTGCCCTGGCTAGGATCCAGCGCCGCAAGGCGAGAGTGCTATCCACTACGCCACCGTGGTTTTATATTATACATATTTACAGCTCAAAATTTTATGCATTTTTTAAATTACCATCACGGTGAAAGCTGACATAAACAAACTCTGGACATCATGTAAACAATAAATCAATCAATACCTATATAAATGTGAAGTTAAATTAAGGTTTTCCTGCATGTTTTGTACTGACAAAATAACGTGTGTATACTTTTACTGTACAGTAATGCCAACATACAGGTTACTGAGATTCTACTTCTCCTGAAACCGGGTGGCCAGCACAGCTGCTGTCACCCATCAGGATTAAAGGGAACCTGAAGTGAGAGGAGTAAGGAGGCTGCCATCTTCATTCTCTAATGAACAATGCCGGTTGCCTGGCTTCTGTGCTAATGCTCCACCTCTAATGCTATAAGTCACTGGCCCAGAATGAGCAGGAAGATCAGAGGCTGTGATTCTGGTGCGACTCCACTGGCTGCATGCTTGCTGCAGGTGTGTGACTCATACAACTAAAGCCAAAAGCTCAGCATGACAGCCAGGCAACCGGCATTGTTTAACCATTTCAGCCCGCAGGGATTTTTCACCTCATGCATCAGAGCAATTTTCACCTCCCATTCATTTGCTAATAACTTTATCACTACTTATCACAATTTATTGATCTATATCTTGTTTTTTTCCGCCACTAATTAGGCTTTCTTTGGGTGGTACATTTTGCTAAGAATTATTTTTTTATAAATGCATTTTAACAGGATTAATTGGAAAAAAATTGAAAAAATTCATTATTTCTCAGTTTTCGGCCACGCTACCATAACTAAAACCTATGTATTTTATTTGCCCATTTGTGATAGGGACAAAATTTAAAGAGACTCTGTAACAAAGTTTTCAGCCTTAGTTTTTCTATCCTATAACTTCCTTTGCCTGTTCTAATGTGATCTGGCTTACTGCAGCTTTTCCTAGTTGCACAGTGGCTGTGTTATCTCTGTTATACGATCTAATCTGTTTTCTTCTGTTGGCAGAGTCGGGCTAAGGCTGGAATGTGTGGAATGTGCAGGGCTGCTTGTGATTGGTAGAAGCTATACACACCCCCTCCAGGCCCCCTGCAGGCTCTGTATGACTCACAAACTCTGCTTATGTGAGCCTATCACAAGCTGGTTAGTTTGTAAACACTGCCTAAAACTGGCAATTACAAGCCAGGTTTGCAGCAGAGAGTGACAGAAACCGCGCAGAGGGGCCCAGGAGAACATAATGAATAGAATGGTATACTTTTTGCTGTAAAAATTTTAGAGTACAGATTCTCTTTAAATGGTGTCATAACCAAGACAATGTATGGCGCCAATATTTTATTTGGAAATAAAGGTGCATTTTTTCCGTTTTGCGCCCATCACTATTTACAAGCTTATAAATTAAAAAATGTTCGTAGTATACCCCCTTCAAATGCACATTTAAAAAGTTCAGACCCTTAGGTAACTATTTACGTCTTTATTTTTTTTTTAATTGTAATTTTTTTTTCCTTATAAATTTTATTTGGGTGTGGGAAATGAACAGTTAAATTTTAATGTTACTATATGTGTAAATAGTAATGTAAAAAATATGTAGATGTAGTTTTACTATTTGAGTTTTTTTTCCCCTCCTTGTGCTTCCGCGGAAATTTTTACAGGCATAAAGATTGAAGCCTCTTGTAAGAGCCTGTTCACTGATCCCAGGGCTACCGGGGGACACCACGGGAGCGCGCCCGCAAAGCGCGGCACCGCAGCAGAGCAGCCGCCCGGACGTGAGCTTCAAGTCCGGGTAGCAGAAATGGTTAAAAAGGAATGAAGATGGTAGCCTCCGTACTCTTCTCACTTCAAGTTCCCTGTTATTGCTGTCAACTGGGTACACAGCACTGTGACCATCAAGCACACTTCAAATGTGGAAGTGAGGTCATTGTTCATTTCCTGTATTTGCAGTAGCAGTGGGAGAGGGAGCCTCTGAATGGGAAGGAGGGGGGAGGGGGGGATGGGCCACAAATTATGTGCTCCTTGAAGCCACAAAATTTTTTAGCAGCCCCCCTGCACAGTGCCCCCTAAACACAACTAGACAGAGTAACCTGGCTTGCAGCTTGGCTGGGAGGCCTGATCCTGGGGTGGCTGGCCTTATGCCAGTGTGGCCGGATGTCCATTCATCGCTCTACAGTATTCCCTGGTAGACTAGTGGACCCCTCATCCCCACACAGTGTTCCCTGGTAGACTAGTGGACCCCTCATCCCCACACAGTGTTCCCTGATAGTCTAGTGGTTCCCTCATCCCCACACAGTGTTCCCTGATAGTCTAGTGGTTCCCTCATTCTCACATAATGTTCCCTGATAGTCTAGTGGTTCCCTCATTCTCACATAATGTTCCCTGATAGTCTAGTGGTTCCCTCATTCCCACACAGTGTTCCCTGATAGTCTAGAGGTACCCTCTTTCCCACACAGTGTTCCCTGATAGTCTAGTGGTTCCCTCATCCCCACACAATGTTCCCTGATAGTCTAGTGGTTCCCTCATTCCCACACAGTGTTCCCTGATAGTCTAGTGGTTCCCTCATCCCCACACGATGTTCCCCGATAGTCTAGAGGTACCCTCTTTCCCACACAATGTTCCCTGGTAGTCTAGTGGTTCCCTCATTCCCACATAATGTTCCCTGATAGTCTAGTGGTTCCCTCATTCCCACATAATGTTCCCTGATAATCTAGTGGTTCCCTCATCCCCACACAGTGTTCCCTGATAGTCTAGTGGTTCCCTCATTCTCACATAATGTTCCCTGATAATCTAGTGGTTCCCTTATCCCCACACAGTGTTCCCTGATAATCTAGTGGTTCCCTCATCCCCACACAGTGTTCTCTGATAATCTAGTGGTTCCCTTATCCCCACACAGTGTTCCCTGATAGTCTAGTGGTTCCCTCATCCCCACACAATGTTCCCTGATAGTCTAGAGGTACCCTCTTTCCCACACAGTGTTCCCTGATAGTCTAGTGGTTCCCTCATTCCCACATAATGTTCCGCGATAGTCTAGTGGTTCCCTCTTTCCCACACAGTGTTCCCTGATAGTCTAGAGGTACCCTCTTTACCACACAGTGTTCCCTGATAGTCTAGGTACCCTCTTTCCCACACAATGTTCCCTGATAGTCTAGTGCTTCCCTCATTCCCACATAATGTTCCCTGATAGTCTAGTGGTTCCCTCATTCCCACATAATGTTCCCTGATAGTCTAGTGGCCCCCTGTACAGTCACATATTGCCTGCCAGAGAGTCATCTGGAGGCATACAGACACACTGCACATGCTTCTAGCGCAGAGAGGCCTCTGGGCTGGAACAGCAGAATAAAGCAAATGGTGCTCACATCTGTTATAAGAGGACAATTTTATTTATCAATAAACAAGTAACCCTTTGCACACTCGCATGCAAATGTTCAAACAAATGCATTCACAGATTCACTCATCCAGGCACCACGGTTATCCCTACAGCTAAGTTAAAAGCCGGGGTCTTCGTTCACAGAAGAATGCATTCTTATGCTTAGTCACCTATACTGCGCAGAAGTACCCAGGTAAACATAGGTGTCCTAACTCTAGCCCTGTAACATGCATAGCGCAGACATGCAAACATTCATTGCATCAAACCTATCTAGGGATTAGGAGCACACATCCTGACATCCTCTCCTGGGACAGATAGTGCATCTTACCAATCGCACAAGGGAGCTAACGTTATGTGTCCATGTGCACCATGCACATACACCAGCATAAGCTGTGTGCATGCGGACAATAAACACAAACAGGGAAAGGAGGGAGGGTGCTGAATTAAAACCCTATCCACAGGGGTCAGTAACAAGAAAAAAACACACATATACCCAGGCACATCACCTCTAGATAGGACATTAAATAAATGATTAAGTTATTAATCTGTCCCAGGAGAGGACGTCAGGATGTGTGCTCCTTATCCCTAGATAGGCTTGATGCAATAAATCTTTGCATGTCTGCACTATGCATGTTACAGGGCCAGAGTTAGGACACCTACGAATACCTGGGTACGTCTGTGCAGTATAGGTGTCTAAGCAAAAGAATGCATTCTTCTGTGAACTAAAACCCCGGATTTTAACTTAGCTGTAGGGATAACAGTTGTGCCTGGATGAGTGAATCTGTGAATGCATTTGTTTGAACATTTGCATGCGAGTGTGCAAAGGGTTACTGATTTTTGCTATTTTTCTGGCCACACCCCCTTCAGCATCTCCCTTTCCTTAATAACTTATTTAACCACCCTGGCGTTCTGATTAAATCGCCAGGGTGGCTGCGGGAGGGTTTTTTTTAAATTAAAAAAAAACTATTTCATGCAGCCAACTGAAAGTTGGCTGCATGAAAGCCCACTAGAGGGCGCTCCGGAGGCGATCTTCCGATCGCCTCCGGCGGCAAGAAATAACACGGAAGGCCGCAATGAGCGGCCCTCCGTGTTTCGCTTCCCTCGTCGCCATGGCGACGAGCGGAGTGACGTCAGCCGACGTCCTGACGTCAGCCGCCTCCGATCCAGCCCTTAGCGCTGGCCGGAACTGTTTGTTCCGGCTACGCTGGGCTCGGGCGGCTGGGGGGACCCTCTTTCGCCGCTGCACGCGACGGATCGCCGCGCTGCAGCGGCGATCAGGCAGCACACGCGGCTGGCAAAGTGCCGGCTGCGTGTGCTGCTTTTTATTTGGTGGAAATCGGCCCAGCAGGGCCTGAGCGGCAGCCTCTGGCGGTGTTGGACGAGCTGAGCTCGTCCAGACCGCTCAGCAGGTTAATGTCCTAACTAGAGGCGATGTGCCTGGTTATATGTGTTTTTTTTTTTTTTATTTATCAATAAGTATATGAAAAACCCACCGGGGAGAATTGTGATCCAATCCATATAAACAGGAATCGGGGTGTGAAGCCCTGGCTACAATTGCTCTGGTCCCATACATAGCTCAGACACACCACATACATACACTGGCCAGCCTCTGTTGATACCCCAGCATTGAGAGGGTGTGCCCGAGATCCAATAATGAAATAGCAGGCTGTTGGAGTTAAGTAACATTCTCACCACTCCTTGTATATACAGCACTGCTACTGACCATCAATGGAAGAGAAAGCGTGTCCACAGAGCACACTCAGTGCATCCGCCATTTAGCCTGTCAGTGTTCAGACCACAGGCTGCACACGACATCACATTGGTCTGCATGGCTGCCATCCGAGAAGGAAACCTCTTCTAAAGATGCACACCTGGGTATCAATCTCGGCTCTGCCTGTTCAGTAAGCCAGCACCTATTCAGTAGGAGACCTTGGGGAAGTCACCCTAACACTGCTACTGCCTATAGAGCGTGAAGACAGAGGTGCTTATCGTGACCTTGAGACTGTGCTGCGTGTACTCCTATTTGTTATTGCCTGAGGAAGCAGGACTATACCTGAGAAACGCGTTGCATGGTTGTCTGGAGTATACAAATAAACCTGTTGTTAAAAAGCTGACAGTATCTTGTCTGCTTCAAGGAGGCGAGTGCACCACCACCTCCTGAGGAATTGTAATCTTTTTAGTACCTTTTATCCTGCTGGTGCCTCTGTTCACTCTTAAATGACCAATATCCACCCCTGGTGGAGGGTTATTTCCCCATCTCTTTTTTCCTGATCTACAGAGAGCGACTTTTAATCCTGAGTGAGGAATGGTGTAATGGTTAAGGGCTCTGCCTCTGACACAGGAGACCAGGGTTCGAATCTCGGCTCTGCCTGTTCAGTAAGCCAGCACTAATTCAGTAGGAGACCTTTGGCAAGTCTCCCTTACACTGCTACTGCCAATAGAGCGCGCCCTAGTGGCTGCTGCTCTGCTCTGGCGCTTTGAGTCCGCAAGGAGAAAAGCGCAATATAAATGTCTTGTCTTTGTCTTGGTTACCTAGGAGGTAACCCACTTTTGTGAGTATATACATTATTATACTTTTCAATTCCAACCTATTGTTTTGCTTACTACACTATATTGGGCTCTCGGTGTGCCCACTTTTGTTTAGCGATATAAATGTTGTGTCTGTCTACTGCACAGTGAGTGCAACGTACGGATGACTGTATGTTTACTTCATGCAATATGGGGGGTGCCCAGCTTCTTTCTTGTTTGACATCTACATAATTAAAGGAGGAGTACTTGCAATGGCATTTAAAGTGTACCTGAGGCGACATGTGACATGAGGAGATAATTATGCCGGGAAGATAGTAAACATCACTGATAAGCAAATTACAGCCATAAAAGTTTTCCAGGCAGAATACAATTGATGGCAGTGAAGAGATAGAAAAAGGTCAATAGTTACCGTATTTGTCGGACTATAAGACACACCGGACTATAAGACACACCAAGGTTTGGAGGGCAAAATCCAGGAAAAAAAAAAAAATGCTAAACTTGGTGCATCTACAGTGCAGGGGTGTCTTATAGGCGTACGTTAAAAAGGGGCGATGGGAAAAAAGGGCGCCGGGATTTTAACGATAAACATGGATTACGTTTAAAAATGTATTTCGTTTAAAAGTAATGTTTTTAAACGTTATAAATCATTAAATAATGTGTATTAAATCGGCAATTGTAAAAACGTTAATCTTTCGTTTAAATAATGAAACGCATAATAACGTTTAAAAATTTTTTTACTAAGTAACCCTCCCTGTACCTACCCCTAACCCCTAGACCCCCCTGTTGATGCCTAAACCTAAGACCCCCCCTGTTGGTGCCTAAGTAACCCTCCCTGTACCTACCCCTAACCCCTAGACCCCCCTGTTAGTGCCTAAACCTAAGACCCCCCTGTTGGTGCCTAAACCTAAGACCCCCCTGTTAGTGCCTAAACCTAAGACCCCCCTGTTGGTGCCTAAACCTAAGACCCCCCTGTTGGTGCCTAAACCTAAGACCCCCTGTTGGTGCCTAAACCTAAGACCCCCCTGTTGGTGCCTAAACCTAAGACCCCCCTTTTGGTGCCTAAACCTAAGACCCCCTGTTGGTGCCTAAACCTAAGACCCCCCTGTTGGTGCCTAAACCTAAGACCCCCCTGTTGGTGCCTAAACCTAAGACCCCCCTGTTGGTGCCTAAACCTAAGACCCCCCCTGTTATTTTTTCGTTTAAAAATAATGTAAAAAAAAAAAAAAAAAAAAAAGTAATGTTTTTCGTTTAAAAATAATGTTTGGGAAAAATATTGTACTGGTTTTCGTTTAAAAATAATATTTAAACATGTATAAATCATTAAATAATGTGTAATCATGAGAAACAGTAATAAAACATTAAGTCTCCGGGCGCCGCTTTTAAAACGTTAGTTTTCTCCGGCGCCCTTTTTTCCTACCGGGCGCCCATTAAACGATATTTATTATAGAAGTGAATGGCGGCGCCCGATTTGTCCACTAGCCTCAGGCGCCCGAATTTACTGTTTCCGTCTTATAGACCCTTTCCCCCCAATTATTATGTCCACCTGTGTCCTCTGTCCATAGCCCCTGTGACCTCTGTCCTTACCATGTCCTCTGTCCCAGAAGGAAGTGCAGGGGCAGACTAGAGTGCACTCACTTACTCAATCCCGGCTCTGAGTGCTGCATCTGCCTATTTCACCTTCCCTGCAGGCAAGTGATGATCACAGGCTTTGTCCCCGCTGATGGTATCAGCCGACATGCTGCATAGGTGGCTCTGGCACGGGCCTGGTCTTTTTGTGTGTCTGCGTAAGCCACTGTCCGCCTCATCCATATGATCTTCCCCACTGCTGGTGGCTGACATCGGAACGGTGCATCTGTGCACCGGCTTTCTGGTAGTTTCATCCCGCTGTATGTCCGCATATCATCCGCGGGCCCCCCTCGCAGCAGATTCACGAACGGGAACATCGCCTCCACCCTCTTCTCTCTTCTAGACCATTATCCAATCAGGCTGTCCCTGACCGCCAATCACAGCCACCCTCTGCCTCCTTTCCTCTCCTGATTGGCCGCGATGGTCCCGCCGGCGGATGATATGCGGACATACATCGGGATGAAACCACTAGAGAGCCGGTGCACAGATGCACCGCTCCGATGTCAGCCACCAGCAGTGGTGAAGATCATATGGATGAGGCGGACAGTGGCTTACGCAGACACACACAAAGACCAGGCCAGAGCCACCTATGCAGCGTGTCGGCTGATACCATCAGCGGGGACAAAGCCTGTGATCATCACTTGCCCGCAGGGAAGGTGAAATAGGCAGATGCAGCACTCAGAGCCGGGATTGAGTGCACTCTAGTCTGCCCCTGCACTTCCTTCTGGGGGACACATGGATGCACATTCGGACTATAAGACGCTCGGACTATAAGACGCACCCACTTTTGGGGGAGAAAAAGTGCGTCTTATAGTCCGAAAAATACGGTATGTATTTTAACTTTGGGACACTTAATAGGCTGATAGTAATCAGAGACAATAAAACATCCAATCTACTTTGCAAACGTTTAAATATAAAATAAAACCATGGGATATCTAAAAAAAAAAAAAAACATTTTTAGGAGTAGGAATACAATTATTTATCTCATCAGTTTATTTTTACCTTGGGTTCACTTTAAAGGACCCCCGAGGTGAAAATAAACGAATAAAATAAACAGTTGTATCTATCATCCTCCTCCTCCTAAAAAGATGACTTTTTAAGATATTCCAGTTTTATTTTATAGTTTTAGTTATAGTTTTATTTTATATTTAAATCTACTTTTTAAGATTTTACTGTTTTATTGTCTTTGCTCAATGACAGATTCATTAAAGTTTGCCAGAGCTAAAATCTATCAACTATTGACCCTTTTTATATCTTTCCTGCTCTCAGAAGCCATTTTCTGCTAGGAAAGTGTTTTACATTTGTATTGTCTCATCAGTGAGGGTCACACTGTAGTCTTGACTCAGACAGGAACTGCTACTTACATACCTGATGTTTAACTCTTTCAGGCAGAGAAAGAAAAAAAAAGGAACACAGCCTAGTTATGTGTGTGCTTGGCACTGTACATAACCATGTCTATCTCATCATGTCACATGTCACCTCGGGTATCCTTCAAGTCTGTCTTACCCACCTAGCTTGAAGAGTGTTAAAGAGCTGATGCCCGGCCACGTCTCTTCATTAGGTGTGCCAAGAATCTAAAAGGGGAAGACAAAAAACAAACACTGCGGTCAGTCATAGGGCATCACAGATACACAGGATTACACTGTATAATTAGAGACTAAACAAAAGAGTACAAAGTACAATAATTCATAGCCTGCCTTCACTGTCCCTCAGCTTACAGCCACCCAAACACCAAGAGATAAGTGACCATTAGCTGTTGTATAGAAATTATTTTAAGAAGAGTGCTTTCTTTCACAATACAAATATAACAAACTTCTAATTTTGGACTCCCTGTATCTTGTTAAAGTGAACCAGAGACGAAGCACCCTCATGTATTTTACCATATAGATCAGTGGGAACAGAGAAAACGCCTACCGTGCGTTCTGTTTCATTCTGCACTGCACAGCTTGCTTCTAATCAGCCCTGATAAAATCCCCGACTGAGCATTCAGTCTGGCTTTGCTATAATGACTCAGCTAGAATGATTCCTGAGCAGAGCCAGCAGGGGGCTGGCTTGGACTTGAAAAGACATGAGATAACACAGACGGAGCTATAAATATTCCTGAACAAAGCCAGACTGAATGCTCAGTCGGGGATTTCATCAGGGCTGATTAGAAGCAAGCTGTGCAGTGCAGAATGAAACAGAAAGCAAGGTAGGTGTTTTCTCTAATGTTCCCACTGATGTATATGGTAAAATACATGAGGGTGCTTCGTCTCTGGTTCCCTTTAAGCCCTTATGAGGATTCCTCTGTCCTGTGACATTAAAGCAGGAGGATTAGCCATACTATGCCAAGGAAAAAAACACACATATAAGTAGATAAATACTTTATCTACTTACATAACACATGTATTGTACTGTCCATGTTTTAATTTCAGTGAATTTTATATAGTAAATGAACAGAATTCTGTTCCTGGTGGGAACCATGTCTTTTGCCCAGTTTAGGCTAAATACTGATGTAATTTCTTCCCTTAACTTTTTTTTTCTCCTCCAATCACCGAATCACGTCAGCCTTGCTTGTAAACACAAGTGAGCAGAGAATCGTGCTTCAGCTAGGCAGGGAAATAAAGGGAAGAGGAGGAATATATTATAGATAAAATTATCCCCCAACCTGCAACTTAATGGCACTGACTATTAAAGGGCCAGTGCTTCTAAGGTTATGTGATAACTCCAAACCATAACAGAAAATGTAGGAGGGATAATGCAGGGAAACCCGACGTGGCGACAGCTCGTATCAGCAGACGTTCCTAAGTTATAGATGCACGCTCTAAAGCGCAGGGACTATTACGCCCCCGTTTTGTGAGGAGAAAAAAAGTGTGTCTTATAGGGCAGCAAATACAGTAATTAATCCCAAACACGTGCAAAGGGTTCCTATTTCATATATCAGTCTCACCTTTTAAGTTGCATTCCTGAAATAAATGCACCTCTGCACGATATTATATTTTTTTGAGTTTCACCAGTAAAATGTAATATTTACCAAAGCAGAGTTGTCGCTCTCCCTCTTTACAAACTGTTCCCTTCAATGACCACTGAGTGGCACTGTTTCTCTCTGGCAGCTGGAGCTCTGCTACAATTTTCAGTATATCCCATTTGTCTCTGCAACAATTTATGCTATAGAGCAGGTAGGTAGATTGTGATCTACTGGCAGATCGCAAAGGACTTCTGGGTAGATCCCGCCCTCCTCCCCCCACACACTGTCTCTAACTTGGATGAGCTTAGTGCGATATGTAGTTCTGAGGTTTGCACAGCAGTGTAGCTGTACAATAGTTTACAAGGCATCCTATCCTATCCTACACAATAAAATGCAAGTGTCCCTGCGTCATCAACTGAATGGTTGTGTGTCCTTGGCTTTTCTGTACTGAGCATGTGCGCAGCCAGGGCAGTTAGGACACAGGGCCGGATCTGACAGTTTGCTGTGTGTGGTTCACAGAGGTTCTCATTGCATTGTGGGAAATAACAGCTTTTTCCAACTGCCAAGAAAGCAGCTCCCTGTGTGCATATACTTCAGTGGTGGGGAACGAGCAAGCGGGACATGTTTGTGTGTACATTGCAGGGGGTAGCGGCTGTGACCTAGAGCCCGTTTTTTAACGGGCGGGCTTTTTTACTAGTATAATAATAAAACCTACCTGTCCCTCCGTCATCCTCCTGTCCCTGTTGCATAGCTATTTGGGTTGAAAAAAGACATACGTCCATAGAGTTCGAGTGCCCGTGTGTTTTGGCTACTGCACATGTGTAGCCGTTGGGACAGGAGGAGGACGGGGCCTGGGAGCTGGGCAGATGGGTGCGTGGCGGCGGCGTACAAGAGCGTGCGCGTGGCGGGTGCGCACTGACATGTGGCGGTGGCAGCGGTGAGAGAGACCTAAAGCACGTTTTTTTAAAAACCGGGCTTAGGTCAACTAATAACACTATAATAACAATCCTACTAATATTATAAATGCAAAAGTTTGGAGGTTTGTTACTCAATCACGCAACAATGGCTGATCGGATTTGAATGAAATTTGGCACACACATAGTACAATACCTGGAATAACATATAGGATACTTTTTATCCCCATAACCAAAAAGTGGGTGGAGACAAATACCAATTTCATTGGGAAAATGTAAACTGCAGCCTTTCTTCACAGTTAATGGCAGGGTTCTCAAACTTTGCACAGTTTGTTACTGGGTGACTGGAATTAATATTCAGAAAAGTGGGTGGAGCCTTCAAAAGCCAATCAAAATTCACCTATTGATTTTCAAGGGGAATATTTAATTGCTGCCATTCTTGCACTGTTAACGGCACAACAAGCCTCAAATCTGGTACAGTTGGTCATTGGGTGACTGGGGTTCAACTTCAGAAAAGGGGGTGTAGCCATAAACAGCCAATCAGATTTGTTTAATTTCAATGCAAATTATTGATGCCAAAGACCGCAAAGCTCACAAACATGGAGTAATTGTGTTAGGGTTAGAAAAAAAGGGTGAAGCCAACACCAGCCAAATACATATGCGGGCAACGCTGGGTCCTCATCTAGTATAATATATAAGCAATAGTCAGTGCCAGAGTGTCCTATGAGAGAGGGTATGCTTGCCTGAATATGTGAGTTCTCAAGTTGCACCTAAGAGGGTAAGGGTGGGTGAGTAGCAGATGTGTTGAGGGAGGTCTTTAACGTTGCAAGAGAGAAGGGGGCAGTTGCTGGGAGGAAGAGCTGTAAAGACTGGAATGTCAGGGCTACATTTGCGAACCATTACGCAGGAGGGGAAGGTGATCATTGTGAGGGGGTGGCTGGGAGCACTGGCCAAGTGTTAATATGGTTGCATGTAACATGTGCAGCCACTAGAGGGTGACAGCCTTGTCACACTGGTGGCAGCACAGCCTATGAGCTATGAGGAAGGAATGACTTGATGGTCATTGTAACTGGAGGAATTCTAATAGGTTACACTGTGACGGTCATGTGTTTCTTTTAACATTACAAGACTAGTAGAGATATAAAGGAATAAGGCAGGGAGCGGAGCATCATCTAAAAGAAACAAACAAAAAAAAAAAAAAGGCAAACAAATGCAAAAAGTGGTAAAATGTCAAATACATACATATAAATGTACATTTCTCCCAGAGTAAAATGTACTATAAATTACTTTTTTCCTAAATCGCTGTCACTTACCATAGGTAATAAAAATCTGTCATCATTTGGACCAGTCCATCTGCTCATGGGGGATTCTCAGTTATTCCTTTATTTACAAAAGCACTCAAGGAACGTCAGTTGCTTGGTCCAATTGCCATAATAGCGTGTAAACGAGTAGGGAGACTGACATCTTGTATAAATCTTTTCCAGTAAGTGGTTTTGTAAAGAATAAAGGAAATCCTGAGAATCTCCATGAGGAGATGGACTAGTCGAAAATCTGTCAGACCGGTCAGCTTTTTACTACTTACTGTGAGTGACAGCTACACGATAAAAAATAATGTATAGTGCATGTTACTATGGGAGAAATGTATATTTTTATGCATGTATTTTACATTTTACAATTCCTCCAATGTTCAAGGTTTTGTTCTTTTGTGTGGATCCTTCCTTGTGTCAGGGAAAATATAAACTGGGGGTTACATGGTACATCCTGGAATTCTATTTTAACTGGTTCTGGAACAACGCAGTTTGATTCTACGTCCAGCAGGTGGTGCTGCCGCTCTGACTGGATGTAGTTTCAACATCCCGCTGAACGACGCCGGACGACGATCTCGCCGCTCTGAACCCGCCGCAATTCGCTTGCTCTGCCATCTATAAGACGGCAGAGCTCTGTAAGTAGGTCAGGAGCCACTTTCATTGGCTCCTGACCGCATGATCATGGAGAGCCAATCACATTAGCTCCCATTGATAGACAGCGTCAGGAGCCAATTAAAGTGGCTCTTGACCGGCTACCAGCAGTCTGCCGTCAGAGAAGGCAGAGAGAGGAGCCTGCAGCGATTGGGCAGCGTCATGACCGGCGGGTATGTGCGGCGATTCCTCGGGAAGAGACGTTTTACAGTGCTAGCAGTCACTGGTCCTTAAAGGGATACTGTAGGGGGGTCGGGGGGAAATGAGTTGAACTTACCCAGGGCTTCTCATGGTCCCCCGCAGACATCCTGTGCACGCGCAGCCACTCAGGGATGCTTTGGCCCCGCCTCCAGTTCACTTCTGGAATTTCAGACTTTAAAGTCTGAAAACCACTGCGCCTGCGTTGCCGTGTCCTCGATCCCGCTGAGGTCACCAGGAGCATACTGCGCACACACAGACCTTACTGGGCTTCTGTTATACGCTCCTGGTGACATCAGCAGGATCGAGGACATGGCAACGCAGGCGCAGTGGTTTTCAGACTTTAAATTCTAGAAGTGAACCGGAGGCGGGGCCGGAGCATCAGGGGGGTGGCTGCGCGGGCACAGGATGTCTGCGGGGGACCATTGGAAGCCCCGGGTAAGTTCAACTCATTTTCCCCAGACACCCCCCCACCCCCACTGTGTCCCTTTAAGGGGACAGAGACTGCTGGTACAGAAGTGCTTAACATGCTACAATAACATTTACATTAGTTCACCAAAAGTGCATGAAGTGTAAATATATTCCAAAGACTGAACGCACTTATCTTCACAACAATGTAAACACTTTTTAAAGCGGTATTAAACTGTATAATAGGAGCGCTGCCAATTCCTTTACTGTTCTTTAGAAGATGTGTAGACCATTTTATGGCTAGCTGCCCCAGATTGACACTGTGTTTAATTGTTAGAGGTCAGGTCTCTTCCCTGTGGAACCCTCAACGAGGTGGAAAAGTCTAGTACTGAACAATCTGCATGCAAACTGTTTTTGTAGGCCAACATCCTCCATGTGTTACATCTGCTTTGAAACCAAGTTGTGTAATCTGCCCATGTATAGATTCTGCACATCTATGCAGCTGGTCAATTCGGGTACAGCCTGCATTTGCAAGCGCTACCATCTCCTCCTGTTGTACAAAAATGCAAGTCTTCTTATGGCTAGCTGCATTCATGTGTATCAGTTTGCATTCAATTCTATCTAGTTTTACATGTATAGATGCATAGTTTGCATCTGTTATGAATTCAAGGTGTGTATTTTAGTCTCTAGGGGGCGCTGCACACCTCTTTTGGTATTCAGTTGCAGCCTGAATAGGAACACTGCCAGCTCCTTCGCTGGTATTAAACTGACATAACATTCAATAATGTGTTTTTCTACTTTTTATAACCCATACAGTTACCATATTTGCTTTTGTGCACACATACTATTAATTTACAAACTACAAGTTCCCAAAGTACAGTGTATCTGTTCTGAAAGCTGCCACTGCATTTTATTGCGTAGCTGCTGTATTTATATATTGTAATGTACACAGTGATCACTTCTGAGCTCTCTCTCTCTGATCTGCACACATATAGAAGGAGTTTCAGTGCTGCCAGGGAATCACCTATTCAGATGCAGATCATATTGCAGGAAGCTTTACATTGAAAAAGCATGTCCTGTGTTTAACTGTTTGAATGCTGTTCTGCTAACTATTTATTTTTTGCAGCAGTATATCATATGCTATAAATAATCTTTTAGAGCAAAGAGAAAATGACGAGTTTCATACCACATTGACAAATATTTAACGTTGTATTCCTTTTATATATCATGAATTTATATCTTTTGATTTATTCCTAGATCATAGTCTTCAAATTACTGTTGAAATGAGTAATCAGTTTTTGTATAACCAGTTTTATATCTCACATAGAATGTAATGATGTGAAACTATTCTCATGTATTGCCACACTTTTTTCTCACGCTGAAAATGACCTAACTAATAGCTGAAATATTTTAGCGAGTAGCTAATAGTTGGCAAGGTCTCCTAGAATGACTCATAAGATAGAAAGTGAAACCAAAAGCACATGACATCATTGGAATGAATTTCTGGAATGTGATGTGCTGACATACGCGTATGTTAATCAGCAGGAGGAGTTAGATTTCTTTCTTTGTTCTAACTAGTGATCAGAATTCCGGCTCTTTTCAGAGAATCGGCTCTTTTGAATCGGCTCCTGCTAAAGAGCTGGCTCTTACGGCTCTGAATCGGCTCTTCATTTAATATCACTTGTATGCTTATATTTTAGCCTAATTAAGCAATTATGAATGGTTTGTTTGTGTGTAAGCTATTTCTTATTCATACATTAAGCATTTTTAAGCATTTGTTCATTACAAAAAATACAGTTACTGTTTTTTAACTTTTTTTTTAACATTTTATTTATTTTCACATCCTGGTGAATAAGTTACCCAAAACGGGAATAGTTTAATAAGATAACAGATAGTACAGGAAAATAACCCTTTACAACCCCCCTCATCCCTCCCCCTTCAACAGTGCACGGCCAGTCAGAGGCAATGCATTCACTTGCTTTTGTTATGCTGGTGGGTGGGTGGGTGTGGTTAACAGCGCAGACAAGGGGGGTGATGTAGCTCTTGTCACCGCCCGCTTTTGCTCCTCATTCGCTGCCTGTGTCGGGGGAATGATTGATTCGGGACTCGAATACATAGCGCGCCGCTCGCTCTAGCCGCTGAGCGGCGGCGCACTGGTGAGTGATTCAGGCATCGGCTCTTTTTAAAATGAGCATCGGCTCTTGTCGTTCGCAGCAAAGAGCCGGCTCGTTTGCGAACGACCCATCACTAGTTCTAACCCTATATAGATAGCTGACGAGACAGATTTTTAGGCTGCTGCTGCTCTTGTTTAACCCATTCGCGTTCCGTCGTTTTCACTTGAGAAATGTTCACCTCCCATTTATTAGCCTATAACTTTATCACTACTTATCACAATGAACTGATCTATATCTTGTTTTTTCCGCCACCAATTAGGCTTTCTTTGGGGGGTACATTTTGCCAAGAGCCACTTTACTGTAAATGCATTTTAACAGGAAGAATAAGAAAAAAATGGAAAATTTCATTATTTCTCAGTTTTCAGCCATTATAGTTTTAAAATAATACATGCCTCCATAATTAAAACTCGCGTATTGTATTTGTCCATATGTCCCGGTTATTACACCGTTAAAATTATGTCCCTATCACAATGTATGGCGACAATATTTTATTTGGAAATAAAGGTGCATTTTTTCCATTTTGCATCTATCACTATTTAAAAGTTTAAAATAAAAAAAATATAGATATATTTCATCTCTACATTGATATTTAAAAAGTTTAGACCCTTAGGTAAATATTTACATGCTTTAGTTTTTTTTATTGTAATGTTTTTTTTTTTATACTAAACATTTTATTTGGGTACTTTTGGGAGGGTGGGAGGTAAACAATAGATTTATAATGTAAATGTGTGTTAATTCTTTTTTTTTTCAGGTGTAGTATTACTTTTTGGCCACAAGATGGCGGCCATGAGTTTGTTTACATGACGTCACTCTAAGCGTAGCACGCGCTTAGAGTGACGCATCGGGAAGGAGACGGCCAGAAAAAGCTCAGCTTCCGAGAGAAGCTGTCGCTTTTTCAGCGGGGGAGAGGAATCAGTGATCGGGCTCCATAGCCCGATACATTGATTCCTTGGCTACCAAATCCGTGGCCGGGATTGCGCGTGCACGATCGGCCGCGGGGGCGCGCGGTAGCGCGCATGGTTCCTGGGCGTAGAATCTACGTCCAGGAACCAAAATAGGTTAAACGGCTTCTAGGAACTGGTAATGCATCTCATGCAATATATTTTTGGTGGACATTATAAAATTATGTTAGCAGATATCTTAGTAATTGGCATCTTAATCATAACTATCTTATATGTAATATTTGTATATTCTCTGTACATTATCACAAGAATACGGTACATTATATTTAGTGATAATTCTCTTGTCTGCCTGTTCTGTTTATTTCAACCTGGGATATGCTAAAACAAATATATGTAAGCTTTCAGTGGCTTAATACCCATTGATATTAACAGTTGATAGTAGTAACGCTAAATGAAGAGTTGCACTTCTTTCTGTTAATAATCCTACCTAATGCGTAGGAGCTGGCAACATTAAATTTGCCATTTTTTTTATTACTCCAGTTTTTATTTATTTTTTGCTCACTTAAATTTTAACTTTGTTTTAATAAAGCATTTCCATAAAATGAAATATGTGGAGAAACAGGAATCAATTCAATTACGGATCTTATTTCTAAGTGCCTATTATCCTGCTCAGACTTGAGCCAACTGCTCTTTATCCACAAGATGGCAGCATAGGACAGTTATTCTTTCCCCAGTGACCACACTGCACATTTCCTGGCTCTTATTCAGCAAGCAGAAATGAACTGAATCCATGGAATGTGTAAAACCTTTTACTTTCATCGCCATGTTCTACATATTTTTATTTTTGTAAAGGTCCCTGATGGGGTTCTATTCCTTTTCTATGTTAACCATGTTTTCAAAGCTTAGTTTTCCTACAGATTCAGCTAAAATCCCCAGTACTAATGTCACTTATAGAAACCATTCAAGACCATAACAACATGAAACTGCACCAGCTAAACTGCAACCAAACTAACCTTCACCATTACGGTATAATAACACATAAAAGCCCTAAATTGTAAACCACAATTGCACTGTCATTGAGCATTGCAAAAGGCCAGAGCTCTGACTTTGTAGACGTTCAGAGTGACAATTGACTGATGCATCAATTAGATCTCCAGCCAGTGCTAGCAAGGCTTCACATTGGTAAAAAAAAAAAAAATCTGCTATTGAAAGGTTAATCCAATAATTAACGAGCTACAATTGGCATCACGCTTGTTGCCAGTCTATGCAATGCAGAGCAAAGCAATAGTTAAAAGGAATGAGAGGTGCGAGACCTACGGGGCAGTGTCCTTCCCCAGAAATTTTTTCCAGCCGGGTGGCAGGAAAAAGTAGCCGGGTGGGGCGCTTCCCTGCTTACAGCATAGGAGGAGGATGAGGAGGCAAGCCTACGACAGTCGGGTGCCCACCAAAATTACGCGGGCAGAGAGTCTAAAAGAGCCTGGGGAGGACACTGCGGAGGCTGCCATATTTATTTCCTTTTAAAAAATACCAGTTGCCTGGCTGTACTTCTAATCTTTCTGGTCAGTAGGGTCTAAATCACACACCTCACCTGAACAGGTCCCAAATTGTGAAACTTGGAAACCTATCATCCAGCCCAAGAACAACCAACACGGGAGCCCCACAGGGATGTGTTCTGTCACCTTTTCTGTTTTCACTTTATACCAACAACTGCATATCCAAAGATAACTCCGTCAAAGTGATCAAATTCGCAGATGATACCACAATTTTTGGCCTTGTTAGGAAGAACGATGAACGGGCCTACCTCAGGGAGGTGGAAAGAATCAGCCACTGGTGCAGCGAAAACAAGCTAGTGCTCAATACCACCAAAACTGTGGAAATGGTCATTGACTTCAGAAGACGGAGCACCACCACCCCCCGCCCGATCCATATAAATGGGTCCGAAGTCAGTAGAGTTTCCAGTATCCGTCTCCTGGGCATGACCATCACGGACGATCTAAGCTGGAAAGCAAACACCATCTCAACCCAAAAGAAGGCCCAGCAGAGACTCTTCTTCCTGCGGCAATTAAAAAAGTTCGGTATGGCCCATGAACTCCTAAAATCCTTCTACTCCGCCACGATCGAGTCTGTCCTCTGCTCCTCGATCCTTGTCTGGTACGCTGGGGCCACAGCCAGCGACAGATACAAAATCCAGAGGGTCATCAGAACTGCAGAGAAAATAATCGGAAAGCCCCTTCCCCCTTTGGAGCTCATTCATGAGGCCAGGATGTGTTCCAGAGCAACAAGGATTGCCAACGATCCGTCGCACCCAGGCCATCGCTTCTTCCAACGGCTCCCGTTGGGGCGCAGATTCCGGGCCATCCCCACCAAGACATCAAGGCACAGGGACACTTTTGTCCCCCGCCACTCAAGGTAGCACCCACGTAGTCTGACACACCCAATGCTAATATTAGTGTTCTACTCTCTGTGCTGCTCCTCTTGCAATGCCTCTGTATCTGCTGTTCTCTGTATCTACATGTTTTACTTTTACTGTTGATTACTTCATTTGCTGTTTTTTTTTTTTTTTTTTTTATTGCTCTTTTCTACTGTCAGTGTGTCTTTGTAAACAAAGTCTAAGGTGTTCTGTGCTGCTAAAACCAATTCCGGGCATGACCCAAGTCATGCTTGGCGAAATAAAAGGATTCTGATTCTGAAACAAGCATGCAGCTAATCTTCAAGTAGAAAGGGGCACCAGAAGGATAAATCAATCACTAAAATCGTTAAAACGGAGGAGGCAGTGATGGACATGCCTCCTCAAAGTAGACACAAGATGCAGTTGATGTTTATTCAACAAAAATAGTTTATTTACATACTTCCAAAAAGGTGCAACGCATTTCACAGGTACAGTATATCCCGTTTCATCAGGCTATAGAAGTAGCATGACTCATGCAGGTCTATTACAAAGCTTAGTGTCTAGCAGAGGCGCAAAGCTTTGTAATAGACCTGCATGAGTCATATGCTCCTTGGGGAAGTTATCTCAAACTCCAGGGATGTGGAGTCGGAGTTGGAGTCGAGGCAATTTTGGGCACCTGGAGTCGGAGTCGCATGATTTTTGTACAAAATCCACAGCCCTGTTAAGTATTAGACTAAGGAGTCAGAGTCTGAGCAATTTTGGGTACCCGGAGTCGGAGTTGGAGTCGTGGTTTCAGAAACTAAGGAGTCAGAGGTGGAGTCGGAAGATTTTTGTACCGACTCCACAGCCCTGAATTCAAGTCTTTTTTTTCCGTTTAGTGTTTCGAATGAGAAAAAAATGCTTGTCAACACAATAATCTCAGCCGGGGCACAATCTGCCAGGAGTTTCTATGTTCTCCCCGTGTCTGTGTGGGTTTCCTCCAGGCACTCCAGTTTCCTCCCACATCCTAAAAGCATGCAGAGAAGTTCATTTGCTTCCCCTTGAATTGCCTCTACACTGATGAAAGTTAAGTATGATTGTGAGCTCCCTTGAGGGCAGTCAGTGACATGAGTATGTACTCTGTACAGTGCTGCGTAAGTATACACGCATAGGCACCGCAAAAGGAGGGGGGGGGGGGAATTTTACACTAGAGGACAGCGCCAGTGGCGGCTCCCAGTCCAAATTTCAAGTTGTAAGCATGCATTGTCTGCTTGCATGCTGGTTCGAGTGGACCAATCCTAAGAAAGGAACCAGGGGCGTAACTATAGCTGGACGGGCCCTACTGCAGGGACACCTCCTCCTCCCAGGAGCTATGGGGCCCGGTCTAGTGCTCGATGTAATAATAAAGAAAGAGCGGCGGAAGCCCTATACACTACGTTCTCCTGCAATCATGTTTTCTCCACTTCCTGGTTAGTTAGCAAGTGCAGTGCAGCCAGCCAATCACCATGTGAGGACAATGTAGGGACTAAAGCCACATGGTGATTGGCTGGCTGCAGGGAACTCTCCAACTAACCAGGATGTGAAGAGGACGCTGGGCAAGTAATGCATAGGTCTTCCGGTGTAATGTCTGATTGTGCTGCCCGGAAGCTTCCTTCCACACTGAGTAGCACGCATGCTCAGTGTGAAGTTAACGACCTCTATACCAAATTGCAGCCCCCGAGAGCCGCTGGTTCAGGAGATAGATTACAGACACCTATTTCGGGAACCAGCGGGTCTCGGGGGCTGTAATTTGGCATAGAGGTCGTTCTGGGGGTTCCCTCCCTACCCTGAACATTTGGGGAGTGTAAGAGGTGTGGGACCGGAGATATTTAGTATTTTACCACCAGCAGCATCATTCAATAGGAAATGTGGACGCACAGTCTCCTACTGCGCATGCGGGGCAGCGCAAATCAACAGGCAGCGTGATCAGACAACACCAGCTTCCGTTGCGCTTTCTGCCTTATTATATTAGGCACCAGACCGCCCCCAGGCCCCCCCCCCCCCCCCTCCTTCTTGCAGGGCCTCCTGCCACTGCAGTGGCAGCGAGGACTGTCATGTTGCTGGAAGGAACTTCGATCCATGTGATGGGTTGGCTTGATAAGAGCCTACGTTTTGATTGGCAGTTTTTATTGCTATACAGTATGTTAGGCTTTGCTGTAAGTGCGAGCTTTGAGTGTGAGGGCTACTATTGATTTCTCCAAGAAACAGAAGTGTATGTTTCACTGTAGATGCCCTCCAATTATGTTTCTTTTCATCCTACGCCCCGTTCCTATTACCTGGGTTGGCTGGAAGTTGGGTTGAGTTACACGCATGGACGAGGGCTCCCTGCAGTGCAGGAGCAGCAGAATTACAGAGATGTTATGGCACGGAGGACAGAACACTCGCTCCAGCTAACAAAGAGCCATTGTCTGCCCCGTGACTGAGAGATAAAACCATACGCTCCACATCTGGAGACAGATCTGCTGCTCACTACATCTGGCAGCTCAGCCGCCAACAGAACGCATCATCTAGATCAGTGGTCCTCAAACTAAGGCCCGCGGGCCGAATGTGGCCCCATGAGGCTTTTTTCTGGCCCCCCCACTCACAAAATGTATTTATAGATGCGGTCAGCTACATCTTTAAATATTGGTGGTCCACATATAGAATGAAGTCAGGAAGCAGTAATTCGCTGGTTTCCAATCACATTCCACATCAGGTGACACTGTTGTCCAATTGGACTGCAGGTTGTCACCTGGGTATGCTTCACTGTCTGGCCCGCAAAGACTTCTACATCATTTTATGTATACTCCAGCCCCCCAGTAGTCTGAAGTATGATGACCCGGCCCTCGACCCAAAACGTCTGGGGACCCATGATCTAGATTAGCTTCTAATAGAGATGAGTAAAGGATGGTGGCAGAGGTCCACCCCAACAAAGAACTGAGGGACTCACTGCTTCACAGCTCTGGTTAGCAAAGCTACAGACCTGTTTAAGGAGACCTGTAGAAACAGGAAGAAACCTGCCACCCAGTCTTATCACCTTTTCAAAAAAACAAAAAACAAAAAAAAAAAAACACACTTGCCAGGTTGTCCAGTTGCTCTTTTATAAATAGGAAACTTAAGGGTACTTAAAGGACAACTGAAGTGATAAGAATATGGAGGCTGCCAGTTACCTGGCAGCTGGCAGCCCTGCTGATCTATTTGGCTACAGTATTGTCTGAAAAAAAACCAGAAACAAGCATGCAGCTAATCTTGTTAGGTCTGGCATATCAGAAACACCTGATCTGCTGCATGCTTGTTCAGGGCCTATAGCTAAAACTATTAGAGGCAGAGGATCAGCAGGACTGCCAGGCAATTGGTATTGCTTAAAAGGCAATAAATATGGCAGCCTCCATAGCCCTCTCACTTCAGTTGTCCTTTAAGGAGAAGTGCTCTGTTAAAATGGTGACTACAGATCTTTACCGCTCCTACCGATCAATCCCATCCCCCTCTGTTCTGCTGCTAAAGGCCCAGTTAGTGGCCAGACATCCTTGGTTGCGCATTATGTCCGATTTACCCCTCCCCCTGTACTGTGGTGTGGGCGGGAACAGAGTATTTGGGGGGCACTGTCACATGGGAGGCAGATCAGATATAATGCACAACCTAGTATTTCTGGGTTAAAGGTCGGTAACGCGGCCACTTCATGGCTACTAACAAGGCCTTTAGCAGCAGAACGGAGGGGAACAGTTACCTCCATTTTAATAGAGCACTTTGGCTCAGTATCTTTTAACCCATCAGCAACTTCAATAGAGTTATCTCGTTTGAGATAAGTGTGCTGCTGACCTCAGTTGGCAGAGTTGGTTGCGCTGTAAATTTTTGGAATGCTTTGATGTCTCTCTACTAGTAGAAAATATAGAAACTGAAAGCAGAAGTCCTCTGCTATTGTCTCACACTGCCCCCTAGTGACAAGTGGCCATAAATACACATTACAGCAGTACTAATTAGAAGCAGGGAAATGTAACAATTAAGAAAAAATGTTCTAAAATAAATTGGCCTAGAGCACTTGCAAACCTCTAAAAGCCTCCCCACTCTTGGACAAGTTCCGCCATCATGTGACTCCCGTCTCCAGGACAAGTGCGGTCATCACATTCACCCAATACGTGTCTTTGCAAACAGCCGTTAGCCGATGAGCAATTCCACAAGCTCAGTAATATCACATTTATATGAAATATGTCTTTATAAAGATGCCAAGGCTGATAAGTGGCCAGAGATTATCATCAGCAATTTTGTTTAATGTAGATTTCCAGCATATTATTACACATATTTTCATTAATAGACGACCCACTAATGACAGACACATTATCACTTTATATCCACTTTCATGGCTATAATGGAGGAGTTTGAATTCTAATCATATAATTCTAATTCTAATTGCATAAACCACAGCACAGTATTATAATCAATCTTTGCATGTTAAATGGAAAAAGATACAATATTCCTCCCTTTTCATCCATTATAGTTTTAAAACAAACTGTGCTATTGTAGATCAAACCTATATATTCTATTTGCCTATTTATCCTGCCTATTACAAAATGTAAATTATGTTTCTTGCACTTGTTTTCTCATTGTACGCCATCATAATTACAAGCTTGTATTTGCAAACAGTAATATACCCTCGTGACATACATATTTAAAAAGCTAAGATCCTTAATCTAAAAATGTATGTATCACTTTTAAATGCTGTCACTTGGTTTATGTTATTGTTGTTTTTACAAGTGTTTTATTTAATACAGAGTATATGAAAATAACATACTTATTGCTTTTGATTAAGTTTGTCACCAAACAGAAATCACATGATATAGGCCTCAACCCGGCGGCGGACCGGAGGAAACTCTAGGAGTTGCGAGGGCTCAGGACGGCTGCAGGGGGGGCTTGGGGAAGCTTCAGGTAACTGAAACTTTAAGTTAGGGTTAAAGTGGATCCGAGATAAACTTTTACTCATTGCATAATTGTGTTCCTTTCATATAGTTTATAGGGCATTCCTCAAGTCAAATACTTTTTTTGTTTTGTTTTAATACTCTAATTCCCTATAAACTAAACAAGCCTCATCCACAACTTTTCACAGTGCCTTGGCACTGTAGCAAGGGCTTATGTGAGCTCAGTCTGGGGAAGAGGAGGTTATTAGCCAGAGATTTCAGAGGCAGAGGGGAGGAGGAGAGGGGACTGAATTTACACACAGGCAAGCGGATAGCATCTCCAGCCCTCAGCTGTGACAATGTGACAAACAGAGCATGGCCGCCCTCATTGCATCACAGGAAGAAATAATCATATACTGTTGAAGCTGTTTGCAGATAGATATGCTGTGTAAACTATCAAAACTTTAGATAGGATATATAGACAAGTTACCTGTTATAGTTTTTCATCTCGGACCCGCTTTAAGAAGTCCTGTTTCTGTTTTGCATTGCATCTTAGTAAGGAGACTTTTTGGTCTCTTTCAGCCCCTACACACTCTTAAGAGTTCTGATTCATCATGAGCTTGCTCGGAAATATTTAACTCTAAAGGTGGCCATACACTACTGGACTTTGTGGCCAATCGACTATCCCATTCAAAACCTATCGAATTGGATGAAAATTGGTATTGCCAAGAGCATGCCTGATCAATGATGCAACCAATTTTGGGCCGAAATTGGACGCATGTATCAATCGGACATGCTGCAAGATGTCCAGCCCTCACGGCTAATCGGGTGCGTGGCGATAACGCCTATTGGGATGAGCGACGAACCTCTCGGTGCTGCCCCCAGTGTATAAATGTGCCCCCTCCATGTGGTGCCCATCAGTCTTCGCAATCCCGCTCTTCAATAAGCGATATACACGCCACCAGCATATAGCATGCGGGACACGTATAGTGCAGATTGGAGGAGCAGGATTCTGAAGACAGATGGACACTATGTGGAGGGCGACATAGGACAGGTAATGTATAAATGGACATGCGGAGGGCACATTTATACACTGGGGGGCCATGGTGGATTTGGTCTGTTCCCAAGAGATTTCATGTTGAAATTGATCGAGAATCGGCCTGCAGTGTATGGGCAGCGGAGAGATTGCCCTCTAATCAGATTTGATCAGAGAGAGAGATCTGTCTCTTGGTCCAATCTGCCCACCATCGCTAAATCTATGGGCACCTTAAAGCCAATGGGTACCGGATTAAAAAAGAAAAAGTCAGATACTCACCTAAGGAGAGGGAAGGCTCGGTCCTAATGAGCCTTCCCTCTCCTCTCCCGGTGCCCTCGGTGCTGCGCTGGCTCCCCCGTTCGCGTCCGCCGCTGCAGGGACTTCGGGGGTCTTGGGGAGCACTCGGGCTTCCGAAGACGGGCCGCTCCATACTACGTACGCGCGAGTGCGTCATAGAGGGCGCTCGCGCATGCGTAGTATGGAGCGGCCGCGTCATCGGGAGCCCGAGTGCTCCCGAAGGCTTCCGAAAGCTCCCGAAGGCATGCGGAAGTGGCAGTATTTGACCGAACTGGTCGAATACTGCCACGGGGGATCCTGCGCGGGACCGGGCCCTACCTCTCCTTAGGTGAGTATCTGACTTTTTCTTTTTTAATCCGGTAAACATTCACTTTAAAGGACATCCGAAGTGAAAATAAACGGATGAGAAAAACAATTGTATCTGTCCTCCTTCTAAAAATGACTTTTTTATTTAATTATTTTTTAGATATACAACAGTTTTATTTTATATTTTAACGGTTTAATTGTCTCTGCTCAAAGACATCTTCATTGAGGTATGCCAGAGTTCCAATCTACTAAATTATTAATCATTTTTATCCACTTACTGACAGGAAAGTGTTTTATGGCTGTAATTACTTACCAGTGAGGGTTATGCTATAGTCTGACCCAGTCCCGACCCGAGCAGAAACTGTCACTTGCATACCTAATCAGTGTTCTCCCCAGGCACTTTTAGCTGGGTGCTCCAGCCGGCTAATTTTGGTGACCACCTGGCGATCATCAGCTCCCCTCCTCATTCGCCTCCTATGCTGTAAGGGCTCTTTCACATCAGAGCTTGCGTTGGAGAACGCTTAAAGCATACGTTTTGCTGTATGCTTTTTAATGCGTTTTGATATGCGTTGCACTGCAGTGAGTGTGCGTTTTTAATCCGTTTTCAATGCGTTACAGGACATAGGAAAACGCAGGTAATTTTTTTTTCTTTTAGTTTTCAACTTTCTACATTGTTCCTCTGTTGCATTCTGGGACTTATTGCCTGCGTTAACGGATTAAAAACGCGCATAGTGTGCGTTTTACATTGACTAACATTGTAACGCATAAAGCTAGCATTGGCCGAAAAACTGCGCCTGGGTGCAGTGTAACGCAACGCACAAAAAGGCTGCGTTATATGTGAAAGCTAAAATGAAAGTCTATGGACTTTTATTTCACCTTGGGTAACGCAAACTTTATCCTTTGCGTTGAAACGCAGAAAATCTGCCCTAATGTGAAAGAGCCCTAAGCAGAGTTGTGCAGATAAGCACTGGCCCTGCATTGTCACAACATGCCCCACCCAGAAAATCTTTTTCATGCCACCAAGCTGGAAAAAAATTCTGGGGAGAACACTGGTAATGTTTAACTCTTTCAGGCAGAGAAAGAAAAAAAGGAACACAGCTTAGTTATTTGTGTGCTGGGCACTGTACATACACAGGTCTATCTCATCAGGTCACCTTGGTTGTTCTATAAGTGTTTAGAATAGTGTATAATCCTCCCGTTCATTTCCTATCCCCCTAAAAAAAAAATTATACCAAAGCCTCCGCCTCCTTTCTCCAGCCGGATAATAATAGATATCGCTGCCCGGCGCAGAGAAAAGGCCGAAGCCAATGTGACACCTCATTCTATATGAAATATTAATCAAAAGAAAATCCGGAGCGCGGCGCTGACCTGCAGGTATCGCGTTCTGGCGAGAATCCGAGCTTCTGAAGCCAGATAACCCGCAATACATGAAAGCTGCAGAGGATGGCTCAATGAACACAATGGGAGCCAGGACCTCTGTCTGCCCATTATGCACAATAAATTACAGCACAGCCCGGCTTCACAAAGAAAGCTTTGCAAGTGGCAGAATACAGAGAGGACGGCTTCAGAAGGGAACCTGGGCGGGAGCAAAGATGGAAATGAGGTGACAACTCTCACAGCGACCTCCAATTCCTTCTATACAGCTTCATCTCATGTCTCACCTGACCACCCTAACCTAACCTCCAAACTACAGATGCCCAATAACCATAAACCATTTTGGCTTGCATGCAAATGTTTTAAAAACTGCATGTAACTAAGATTTGAGCCAATCAGATAAATTTAAAGCAAACCTGAAGTGAAAATAAACCTATGAAATAATGAATTGTATGTGTAGCACAGCTTAGAAATATAACTTTTGTAGCAAAGAAGAGAGTCTCATATGGTTTTCCAGCACAGAAAGAGTTAAGAAACTTCAGTTTTCTATGCAAAAGATCCCTGAGCTATTCGACCCACTGGGTCTCATACAGTCCTGTTTTCTGAAGCACTTAAAGGGAACCGAAACTGAGAGGGATATGGATGTTTCCTGTTAAACAATACCAGTTGCCTGGCAGTCCTGCTGATCTCTTTGGCTGCAGTAGTGGCTGAATCACACACCTGTAACAAGCATGCAGCTAATCCAGTCTGACTTCATTCAGAGCACCTGATCTGCATGCTTGTTCAGGGGCTGTGGCTAAAAGTATTAGAGACACAGGATCAGCAGGAGAGTCAGGCAACTGGTAATATTGTAAGAGGAAAATCCATCTCTTTCTCAGTTTAGGTTCCCTTTACACAGCCAAGAAAAAGTGAGAGACAATTCAGATAAAATTTTACTGCAGGAAAGTTCGAAAGGTCATTCATTATTTCTGCTTTGTTTTACAGCTTAAAATACAGAGTGTGGTTTATAAACTGGAAATACGATAGAATGATGCAATGCTATTAAAAAAAAAAAGCTATAAATGGAAATAAAAAAATATAAGACTTTTCTTTGCTACTAATGTTCTATTTATTATCCGTACTACACAGACAGTTTATCATATCATAATTTCCTGCTGAATCTGACAAGTGCTGGAGGGCGAGTGGGAGTCGGGGACACGCAGCTGACGTCTGATTCACGTCTGCCAAGAATAAACCATTGTCCTGGAAGTGGACCAGGAGAGTCGACAATGTCATGCTTGTTTGTTATTCGCCAATTTTTTTGTGGAAACATTTTATGAATCAAACAGCGTTCACTAAACTCTCCTCTTTATTATCTCACCTCTGCATGTTTTACAAGCCTAGATAACCTTATTTCTCTCATTCACATTACCACCTAACCTGACTGGCCAGAGCTGCAGCCTGTATGGACTTCTGTGTCACGGGAGAGGCCATTTTGTTGTCTGAATTTTCTGAAAAAGACAATTTCCTGAATCAGAATTTCTTTTTCTGACTATAAATAGTGAATTTCTGCTTCTAAAGGTGGCCACACACCATACAATCTTTTAAATATCTGTTCAATTTAAGAATTGCAAGCAATTTTTCTGACGGATTGTAACATTTCAAAAATATGACCAATGTACCACACACTTATGTTAAATTTTTCCCCAATTATGATAAAAATGATTGGAAACTCAGAGAAAATTGCTGGGGTGTGTATATTGATAAATTGACAATCTAACACACACCATACAATCTTTAGAGAAATTGAAGAAAAATATCTGGCATTCCGGACAGATAAAAATTGAAAAAAACGGGAAATCCGATCGGATTTTTCAGTCGAATGAAAAAAAAGCTTTCGATGTTTTCTGGAGATCCGATCGTTTTTATCAAATTGCCGTAAAATCGGATCATTTTATTGTATCGTGTGTGGCTACCTTAAGCCTTCTGAGGTAACACTATTTACACAGGAGGGAGGGGGCAGTGCAGAGAGCTGGCCTCTACTGATAACAAAGGGAATCCCAATATCATCGAGACATGAGAAAATGAATACAGCAGACATTAAAAGTGTGAGCTCCTATAAGGACAGTCATTGACCTAACTATGTACTCTGTGAAGTTGTCAGTGGTATATAAATACTTCGATCCGTGTACCTGAGCGGGCGGGTGAGGGAGGGTTAACTTACCAAGTGACTGACTTACTTCCTCCTTGCGTCTTACAGGACGTCACATGACTACCACACTTCCTCCTTCAACCCAGGAGGAAGTTTGGTAGTCACATGACGCGATGTGGGAAGGTAGGGGAAGAGACGGAAGCCTGATAAGAAACCCTCCCTCACCCGCCGCTCTCACTTGCATCCCCCCAGAGCAACACCCCTAATGGTGCGTCCCCACTTCCCCCCACTCCCAGTGGATTAGCCCTCAGAACGGCTAGTGTGAAGAAACGTTCTGTTCTCCCACTGCCCCCAATGCAGGACTTTATCTTCCGTTTCCGGTCTGCTGGGCTCAACAGTCCGGAAAAATAAGTGCTGCAGCAAAGTTGGGTTCCGTCCAGCGGAACGTACGGAACGGATCTGTTCGAGCAGACGGATGTGAACGGTTCCATTGGATCCATTCACATCTGTTCCGTTTGTACCGTATCCGCTCCACTTCCGGTCCGCTGTTTAATGCTAATGTGAACCGAGCCTCCGTGACATGACTAGGTAATCTGGAAAGTGCTGCAGAAGATGTCAGTGCTATATGAATACATAATAATAATAATATGTCAGGACATTAGACTATGACTGTGGTAGGATTAGAGTGTGAGCTCCTTTGAGGACAGTCAGTGACATGACTATGTACACAGTACAGTGCTGCAGAAGATGCCAGCGCAGTATAAACACAATCATAATAATATGGTAGGACATTAGACTATGACCATGTGCTCTGTAAAGTGCTGCAGAAGATGTCAGTGCTATATACAGTAAATTCATAATATGGTAGGACATTAGACGATGTCTATGGTAGGGATTAGATTGTGAGCTCCTCTGAGGAGGAGCTCCACAGAGCTGCTGAAGATGTCAGTGCTATATACTGTATAGTAACTATACAATAATAATAATAATAATAATAATAATAATAATAATAACAACAACAACAATGGAAGTTAAAATATCCAAGAAAAAGGCCAAAACACAGACAAAAACATTTTCATATAATTATGGCTTGAAAGAAAAGATGCAAATAACTTATTTATAGCAATAATACTACCAACAACAACAACCACCACTTTAAACACTTTTTACACATCTAAAATCGGCAATGAAATCAACAGAAAATATTGCCCGACTTGTATAAAAAGAGCAAAAACTTCCTCATGTGTGATAGTTTAATGCCTAATTGTGGCAAAAAAAAACCCAAAACACAATTTTGCATCCAATTACATTGTTTTAGGCATCATGTGAAAATGTTGCTGTCAGGCCTCTTCGTTAGCGTTGCTACATACGTGCGTCAGGCCAGCTAAGAGACGGTTCATTAACTCACGAGATGAGCTTCGTGCATCGTGGCCAGAGGCAAACGAACGCATGAGAGCGCATCGCAGGTTTAATACGTCTGTTTTCTTCCAGCTGAGGTAACCGAGCACCTAAAGAGTTACTGGAAATCACAGCAAAAAAAAAAAAAACAAATTTAAAGAACTCTCCCGGCAGCTTCCATTCCAAATAAGCCAGGAGAAAAGATAATTTGGATTTGCAGAAAGGCCAGGGCACATCTCTATCTGATTGGAGATAAACAGAAGGGGTCACCGGCTCGCAAAGTCAAGTCACATCAATTTACAGCAGACAAGGCGATAGGAAAGGGAAGGAACAATCGCAAATCATTGGCGGGATATTTTCCTTTCAACGATAAAGCGAAATCTTCTACGTGGCCCTTTGTCTGAGCTCTGATATCCCATCTCGTGCTTATCAAGGTTTATTGCCCAGAAATGACATTGAAGAGCACGGACGGATGGAGGCATCTTATTGCTGAATGCCAGAGAATACATTTTATTTAAAAAAGCAGATATTTGAGAGATTGGGTCAGAACGCCCCCACACGTCAAACGGAAAGCCATTCAGCTGCTAAATCGGGTGTATTGTCTGGAAATGGCATTTTTCTGACAATTGTTTGACTGACGCCTGATGTGGTCCCCATTCAGAAACATTTTTTGGTCGGTTTTAAAAATCCACCGTACTCAGCCATGACGGCGGCCCTTAGCGCAAGCTTTCCAGTGTCGCTTTTTTTGCACACGGCGCACGCGGTTTAAGTTAAATTTAAAGTGGACCCAAATTAAAAATGCAAGATTTCAGAAATAAAATCTATTTTCTAACTTATAATAATAAATAGCAGCCTTTTTTCAGCTGCACGATGACAAATTTAAAATATTTTACATTTATTGGAGAAACCCCTCCCTTCCTTTCATATTGCCGGGACAGAATCCGGCAGACTGGTGGAGTAGGAGGTGTCCAGCAAAGGAGGAATTGCTAATGGCTGCCACCTGTATAACGCTAGTTATGCAAAGAGGAGGGTGAAAAGCATGCACTGAAATGCTCATAGGCTTGAAGGAGTGTTTATTTATATTTGTATGTGTCAGAGTGGTACAACTAAATATTTTGAATTAAAAAAATGTTTGGTTTGGGTCCGCTTTAAGAAAAAACTGAACCTCCCTCTGTTTTTACTGTATGTTTCAGCTCCGGTATCCTTTAACTACATTTTATTATGTTACTATAGTGCCCTCTTTAAAGCTAACCTGAGATAAGAGGGGATAAAGAATACATACTTATGTGAGGTTTCCGATAGCAGGTGAACAGAGCCACTGGGAGGACGGTGAGGGAGGCAACGGTGGTTATAGGGCTAGAGGAAGCCCCAGTTAAATATGGATTCTTTTTCCCCCCTCGTATCAGGTTCTCTTTAAACTCCTTGGCGGGAATCCCAAGCTACGCTGGGGCTAGCCGCCGGGAGCCCTATGCAAAGTATAGCGTGCAGTGGGAACTTTTACTCACCTCCCAGGGGATCCAGACGTCGGTAGCCGTTCCCCTTCCTGTCCTCGGAAGGCTCTGAATCACTCTGGTGAGATCGACGTCATTGATCACACCAAGAGTTACAGTGCCACCAGGAGGATGGAGGTAAAATTGCAGCGCAGGAGCCCAGGGAGGTGAGCGAGTGCTGGGACTACTGCTGGCGGCATTTTTCCTGATTTTAGGGTCTGAAACCTTTTAAAAAAAGACCCTAAAATCCGGAAATAATCATACCGCCAGGGGGTTAAAATGGACCTGAACTCAGAACTTCCTTTCTGCTCTAAAAGATAAAAACAGCATAATAACCTTTAAAGAAAAACATTTCTTTGTTACTGTTGATACAAATCCTACACTAAATCTGCAGCGTGTCTACTTCCTGCTTTCATGGAAGCAGTCACATTGTTAAAGGGAACCAGAGGGGTTGGGGGGAAGCTTTTATACATACCTGGGGCATCCTCCAGCCCCATACGCACGGATCGCTCCCACGCTGCCGCCCTCCGCTGCCTGGATCCGCCAGTACCGGGTCCCGTCATTGCCGCGAGTCGGCCAGTCGGCCGGCAGACGCAGCCAAATGTCCGCATCACACGGGGCTCCCTCCATACACATACACATGAGGCTGCCTACTGTGCAGCCTAATGCGTACGAGTATGGAGGGAGCCCCTGGGATGCCCCTGTGATGCGGACAATTGTCCGCGTCTGCCGGAAATGACGGTACCGCCGATCCAGGAAGCGGAGGATGGCGGCGTGGGAGCGATCCGTGCGTATGGAGCTGGAAGAAGCCCCAGGTATGTATAAAATCTTGTTCTATTTTTTTAGCCCGTTCCTCTCTGGTTCCCTTTAACATCCAGTCAGCCGACAAAGAGGAGAGATCAAATTACACTTATGGTTACTCACAGATGTGGGGGGATTAGACACGCTAAAGCAGGCATGGGCAAACTTGGCCCTCCAGCTGTTAAAGGACTTCCGAGGCCAAAATTAATAAAATCACACTATACCTTTTTTTTGCAGAATCCACGGAGGACGTCCTGCCCGTCCTCCGCTCCGTGCCGCCATCACTGCACGTCTTATTGTTCCCCTACGGCTCGGCCCGACCCCACCGAACGGGTCGCATGGATGCCACCTCTAATATGGCCGCCGCCTTGCTCCGCGGCTGCGCAGTACGCTTTGTCGCTAGCGCGACTGCGCAGCCTATTGCCCGCCCAACGTACGCTTGGGGAGCATGCCGGGACCTAGTACGCGGCGGGAGGCGGGCAATAGGCTGCGCAGTCGCGCTAGCGACAAAGCGTACTGCGCAGCCGCGGAGCAAGGCGGCGGCCATATTAGAGGTGGCATCCATGCGACCCGTTCGGTGGGGTCGGGCCGAGCCGTAGGGGAATGATAAGACCTGCATTGATGGCGGAACGGAGCGGAGGACGGGCAGGACGTCCTCCGTGGATTCTGCAAAAAAAAAGGTATAGTGTGATTTTATTAATTTTGTCCTCGGAAGTCCTTTAAGGAACTACAAATACCACAATGCATTTGCCTTTATGAGTCATGACTGTGGCTGTCAGACTCCTGCAATGCATTGTGGGACTTGTAGTATCTCAACAGCTGGAGGGCCAAGTTTGCCCATGCCTGGGCCAAACTCTCTGAATACATAAAGGGTGCATTTCTTTGTGTTTTCTTTCTGTCCTATGGAAGAGTTCAGGTCCAGACTCACTGGAGGGAAATTTAGCAAGACGGAGGGACCTTCTTAATTTAACTAGCAAATGATTTCTATCACTTTAGGTGGCAATTATTTTCCATCTTCATAGCTATAAAAGCATTTGAAAAAAAATAAGAGGAAAATAGAAAAATCAGTGTTATTTGACAACTTTTTTCCCCCAATCTCAGGGGAGCATATAAAAGCTAACGGCCTGGGATAAGTGCATCATACCCCACCCGGGTAAAGGTCCGCTACAAATCTGAGGCTGGAGATTTCATTATCATTTTCTCCACTAAGCACTTTGTGAGCGAGTTAAGTGATAAGGAGAGTCAGCACTTCTGCTGCACGGTGACAGATCAGCAGTGTGTGCGCCCCGCTCATACTAATCACCCCCATCATTATTCTCCTTCTACTAAAAACTCTTCAAACGCCAAGACTTTTATGTTAGCTTTGTGTACAGAATGGATCAGTAAAAATGTGCTGTTGGGGATAGTTCTGAATTCTAATGACTTCCTGTGTTCACCCCTGCAAGAGTTAAATTGTAATTCAACTTCAGTGGAAACAGCTTAAAGAGAACCCGAGGTGTGTTTAAAGAATGTTATCTGCATATAGAGGCTGGATCTGCCTATACAGCCCAGCCTCTGTTGCTATCCCAAACCCCACTAAGGTCCCCCTGCACTCTGCAATCCCTCATAAATCACAGACGTGCTGTGAGGCTGTGTTTACATCTGTAGTGTCAGTCTCGGCTGCTCCCCCGCCTCCTGCATAGCTCCGGTCCCTGCCCCCGTCCCTTCCCTCCAATCAGCAGGGAGGGAAGGGATGCAGGCGGGGACTGGAGTTCTGCAGGAGGCGGGGAGAGCAGCAGACTGACACTATAGAGATAAACACAGCCAGCTCTGACAAGCTGTTTGTCAGCAGCGTGGCTGTCATTTATGAGGGATTGCAGAGTGCAGGGGGACCTTAGAGGGGTTTGGGATAGCAACAGAGGCTGGGCTGTATAGGCAGATCCAGCCTCTGTATGCAGATAATATTCTTCAAACCCACCTCGGGTTCTCTTTAAAGAGAAACCGTAACCAAGAATTGAACTTCATCCCAAAAAGTAGCTGAGACCCCTTTTTACATTAGAAATCTATTCCTTTTCACAAACGGATCATCAGGGCGCTCTGTATGGCTGATATTGTGGTGAAACCACTCCCACAGGAAACTGTGAGGACCATGGTCCTGGCAGTTTCCTGTCTGTGAACCTTGTTGCATTGTGGGAAATAACCGTTTACAGCTGTTTCCAACTGCCAAAAAAGCAAGCAGCAGCTTCTTCCACCGACATCAGGAAAAATGGCACAATGTGATAAATGCCAGTGAGACCTACACCAACAGTGTGTGTGTGTGTGTGTGTGTGTGTGTGTGTGTGTGTGTGTGTGTGTGTGTGTGTGTGTGTGTGTGTGTGTGTGTGTGTGTGTGTGTGTGTGTGTGTGTGTGTGTGTGTGTGTGTGTGTGTGTGTGTGTGTGTGTGTGTGTGTGTGTGTGTGTGTGTGTGTGTGTGTGTGTGTGTGTGTGTGTGTGTGTGTGTGTTATTTTATAAACATGTATTAGCAATTTATTCCCCCGAGTGCTTTAAAATGTATTTTTATTATGTGATAAATGTCAGAATGTAAATCAGGTAGAGGAAAGCTTTTACAATGGGGAAACACTGACTAAATCATTTATACATAATTATTATAAAAATAAAGCATGTTTTTTATTACATTATTTTCACTGGAGTTCCTCTTTAATGCCAGGGCTGTGGAGTTGTCCAAAAATCAATTCCAACTCCCCCATTTATGAAACCACCAACTCCAGGAACCCAAAATTACTCCGACTCCTTAGTCTAATACTTTCCAGGGCTGTGGATCTGGTACAAAATCATCCGACTCCTCATTTTATTGAAGCCACCGACTCCTTTCTTGGATCAATAACAATATAAGACAAGATTTTTCTTATATCCCTTAATACAATTTCTATTCATATTGATATAAGTATATAAACTCTAACATTCACCTGATCGATCACAACCCACCTCCCCTCTACCCCACCCCAACTCTCCCCTCCCTTGTCTCCTACCCTTCCCTCCACCCACCTCCCCATCCTCAACCTCCTAACGGTGGCTTTATGGCAGTGTAATATATAATTGTAGTATTGACATCGTCTACTTATTGGATGCCATGGATACGCATAATTGACAAATATAAAGGTTGTATTATTCTGTTAATTATATATCGATACTCAACACAATCTGTTTGACCATTTACAATTAAGGGCTGGTTCACACGGGCGTTTTTGTGGCGTTTAACGCAGCAGTTAAGATGCAGCGTTTTTTGGGATCTACTGCTGTCCCATTCAAGTGAATGGGAGCATTTAGAGCTGGCTTTTGCAGGCTTTCATGAAAGCCTGGCGTTATATCCCGGCGTTGCGTCTAGTCTCAAAAGCAACATGTTGCTTTCAGAGGCGGTAAACGCCAGGAAACAATAGCAGAGACCAGAACTGCTAGCCTTGAACGCTTCCCAAAAGCCTTCAAAAGCTAGCGGTTAAACGCTGGCGTTTGAACGTGCCGCCGAGCGAAAGCTCTGCAGAAGCCCATGTGAACCAGCCCTTACTGTTGCCATCACATGCTTTTACATGTTTGTATGTTATCTTTATGTTTTAAAACATGAATTTAACAATAAACCACCGACTCCAGGTACGCACAATTGCTCCGACTCTTCCACTCCACAGCCATGTCCATTGCAGAGGCGTAACTAGAGGGAAGCAGTCTCTGCAATTGCAGGGGGGCCAAGAGCTGTAAGTGGGCCCGCAGCTACTACTTCACTCCCTCTAAGGGGCCATCGTTCAGATCAGATGTTGTTGTGGCGACACTTGTTATGGGTGTGAAGATATATGATGTCCACACTTATTTTATGACCCTTGTTAGATGTGTCTCCAGACTGAGTGTCACCAGGGGTTGGCAAGGGAAAGGCTATAAACCCTGGAGGGCCCCCATCGACGTTTTGATGGGGGAGGCCTCATGATTTATAGTTACACCTCTGGGCCTCAATGCTTCCATTAACTCACCATGTAATGCCTTTCTGCCAGATGTTGGTACATGGCCTACCCAGTCACAGCCTCGTTAGCTCTTCAGTGGCAGCTGGCAAGGCACCCACTGGTTGCTTGGCAGTTGGAAACAGCCGTTATACCCCACAATGCAACAAGGCTCCCATAGGGTGATGTCAGGACCTAGGTCCTGACATCACACTGTGGGAGGGGTTTCACCACAATATTCACAATATCAGCCCCCTGATGATCTATTCAAGAAAAAGTAAATATTTCTCATGGGAAAGGAGGGTATCAGGTACTGATTGGGATGACGTTCAATCCTTGGTTACAGTTCCTTTAACCCTCCTGGCGGTTTGCTAAAAAATCGCCAGGGGGCAGCAAATTTTTTTTTTTTTTTTTTTTTTTTCCAAGTAGCGAGACAAAGTCTCGCTACATTATAGCCGCTGCTCAGCGGCATCCCCCCAGCCCCTCCGATCGCCGCCGGCGATCGGCGATCAGGAGATCCCGTTCAAAGAACTAGATCTCCTGGAGGGCTTCCCCCGTCGCCATGGCGACGGAGCGGGATGACGTCACAGACGTCGTGACGTCAAAGGGGATTCCTATCCACCCCATAGAGCTGCCTGGCACTGATTGGCCAGGCAGCGCACGGGGTCTGGGGGGGGGGGGGGGGGGGGCGGCTGCGGCGCGACGGATAGCGGCGGATCGGCGGCGATCGGGCACTGCACGCAGCTAGCAAAGTGCTAGCTGCGTGCAGCAAAAAAAAAAAAATTATGCAAATCGGCCCAGCGGGGCCTGAGCGGTGCCTTACCGCCAGGAAGGTTAAGACGCATGTCCTATACCCAACTATGCTACACAGATAGGGATGCTCATCACGGAATAATCATGCGTAACCACGGTGGTTACTCATGATTCAAATTAGCTCTAATTGCTCCAGCTGAGCAGGTAGATGCGGCGGGGTTAATTACCCAGAACGCCGCTCTCTGCCCAGCGTTTCAACGAGCTTTCCCTTACAGGAGGAAATGTGTGATTTTTATTTATAGGCTGGACATCTGCTTTAAAGTAAATTAGGCAAATTCCTTCTGTTTTAAGAAAGCAAAATTGTACTTATTAATGTTTCTCTAACAAATCAGGACAGGCCAGAATTTAGAGAAATTAAAGGAAGTAATGTGTAATGTGTAATCACGAATGGCAGGTCATTTATTACAACTTCCTGTATTTGCCAAAGAAAGCAGAACACTTGGAGAACTCAACGCTTGCCCTGCAAAATTATTTGTTTTTGTAAAATTAATTCCTACTCAATACACATTTTTCACGCAGGGCTGGATTTAATAACTTCTGTTGTACTTTGCAGAAACAATACAGAAATTAAATGAACATAATAAAATGAATAAAGTTATTCTGAAACAGGAGAACAAAACTAGCAGAAAACTGTTCTGTTTCACAGTTCTCACGGCCAATAACGTTAAAGGATTACATTATTAAAAGCTTTTAAAAATATGTTGAAAAAGTTGAAAGAATGCTGATCAACAGCAGGGCTTTTACAGGAAATAAGATTATTAGCAAAAGAGACTTAAAGGGGAACTATATCGAAAAATTGTAAAATGTAAAATATGTGTAGACATATACAAAGGAAAGGTACGTTTCTTCCAAAGCAAATTGCGCCATAAATTACTTTTCTCCTATGTTGCTGTCACTTGCAGTAGCTAGTAGAAATCTGACAGAAGTGACAGGTTTTGGATTAGTCCATCTCTTCATGGGGGATTCTCAGCAAGGGTTTTATTCTTTATAAAAAGACATTCCCTGAAAAGGATTTATACAGCTTCCCTGCTCGCTGCACACTTCTTTTGGCAATTGGATGGAGCAGCTGCCATTCACTAAGTGCTTTTTTCAAAACAAACAAAACCCAGAGAATCCCCCATGAAGAGATGGGCTTGCCCAAAACCTGTCAGTTCTGTCAGATTTCTACTAGCTACTGCAAGTGACAGCGACATAGGAGAAAAGTAATTTATGGCTTATTTTACGTTGGAAGAAACATACCTCTTATTTGTATGTGTGTACCTGTACTTTAAATTTTTCGATTTTCGTGATAGCGGTCCATTAATTGGGAGTTATTAGTAATAGGGATGCTCATATGGATTCCACGGATTAAAAATTTCCATTCGGAAATCTGCTTTTCTGTCCGGAAAGCATAATATCTGACTGGAAATTGGATTTAACCAGAAATACCGCATTTCCGCCATTCGGTAATTTTAGAGCAATCACAGAACTCGGAAGCGTGAGACCAATCATAGAATGCCGACTCCTTGGAAATTGTAAAACAGAAACGGTCATCACCCAGCCACCAATGCAATGCCCCCTTTCACCAGATGAGGGACATTAGAACCATCAGAGATGGACGCTAATTGCCAGCTGGGGGTCATTGTCACACTTTTCTCTCCATCTAATTAAATCCGCTCTGCAGTGCGAGTTGCTTTGAGAACTTTCTTACTGAAAAAGAAGTTCTGTGAGTTGAGACGCTACGCGACCCCCGTCAGTTCTTTGTACGCGGATGAGAGGCGGGCGCTGCCACTCTGTGTCCTTTTCAGGAGGAAGTTTCTCATTAGCAGGGAACTTTGCCCCGGTCTAATTGCTGTTTTTAGGGGAACTGGGCCGTCATGGCTGTCCTGTATTGACACGCTATCACCTCGGGGTCCCCACGGACACACGGCCGAGGAAATGTCAGACAGGTTTTGGAGTTGAACGTTCGTTTGTCTAAGAAAGATCATTGTGGAGAGAGACTACATCTGCACAACCAATTCAGTGCTGCCGCTGCTGTGCGGTCATTCAATATAGTCATACAAATGCTAAAGAGGAACTCCAGTTAAAATTATGTAATAAAAAAGTGCTTCATCTTTACAAGAATTATGTATAAATGATTTAGTCAGTGTTTGCCCATTGTAAAAGCTTTTAAATCCCTGATTTACATTCTGACATTTATTACATGGTGACATTTTTACTGCTGATATAAACGACATTGAGACACGTTTCTTGCAAAAGGTATTGGTGTATTAAAATAATACTATAACCTGCTATATAAACGTACCCCATATATTGCACACACCCATATACAATGGACAGGCCCTACTATTGCTTCCGGCCTATTCTATACTTGCTGTGCTGCATAACAGTCCTTGCTAACTGCTGCTAAACTGAAAAGTCCAGCCGTATTCATTAGGACTCAGAGCCGGGCCGAGACATAGGCTGGAGAGGCTCCAGCCTCAGGGCGCAGTGTAGGAGGGGGCGCACAATTCATTCAGCTGTCATTCCTAATTGTGTTGGAAGCAGAAAGAAATAAGAAAAGGGGATACATAGCAGTGACTGCAAGCCAGATAACTAGATATTAAGGTGTTGGGGAGGTTGTGGGCCCTGGGGCACCTCTTAGTCTAATTGCAATCAGTGTGTGACGGCTGTGGTGGCAGGGATAAAGGGGCGCACTTTGGTGTCTCAGCCTTTGGTGCTGGAGGACCTTGTCCCGCCTCTGTTAGGACTATAACAAACAGAACTAAGCAATCTTCGCTGGCCAGCAAAAAAAAAAAAAAAAAAGGCTTCACATGTCCATAATTATAGTGCTTTAAAAGAAAAGCCAGGATCTCACCACTCCTACCCTCACCCACGTGCACATGGGGGGTAATCGCGTAGTCTCCAGAAGCCTTGCGGTGGTCGCTTGTGACGGTGGCCAACATCCAAAAAGGCTATTGATTTTTTATCATACTAATAGGTGATGAATATATTGCGCTTATTTGTGTTCAGTTTGTCAACAAATTCCTTCAAGCTTTGTTCATCTCCCCTCCATAGCATCAATACGTGCTATAAAAAGAACCACTAGATGGTGCCAAGTGTAATTATGCCATTATGTCCTGAAGAAATTGCTGGTTATGCAATGAAACCGGTCGACTAAGTTTGGCTAAGCCAGGCCACCATCCATTTCTCATCCAGGAAGTTGCTGTGAGTTTTCCAACCACACTATCCCAGTATCCTGAGGCCTGAAGCCGGTGCGGTTTGGAAGAGACTTTGTTTGCAGCATAGTGACCCCCTCCTGGCAAGCGGGGACGCCCACACTTTGCAAGTACATGTGAGAAGGGGAGAGTGTGACCACCGTCACAAGCAACCACCGCAAGGCTTCTGGAGACTACGCGATTACCCCCCATGTGCACGTGGGTGAGGGTAGGAGTGGTGAGATCCTGGCTTTTCTTTTAAAGCACTATAATTATGGACATGTGAAGCCTTTTTTTTTTTTTTTTTTGCTGGCCAGCGAAGATTGCTTAGTTCTGCTTGTTATAGTCCTAATGAATACGGCTGGACTTTTCAGTTTAGCAGCAGTTAGCAAGGACTGTTATGCAGCACAGCAAGTATAGAATAGGCCGGAAGCAATAGTAGGGCCTGTCCATTGTATATGGGTGTGTGCAATATATGGGGTACGTTTATATAGCAGGTTATAGTATTGTTTTAATACACCAATACCTTTTGCAAGAAACGTGTCTCAATGTCGTTTATATCATATGTTTATTGTGCTATGCACGAAAGGTTTAGAGTGGTTGACATTTTTACTGCTGGCAGGTGATGTTGCTGCTGCATGTTTTTTTTGGCAGTTGGAAACCGCTGTAAACAGCTGTTTCCCACAATGCAACAAGGTTCACAGACCGGAAACTGCCAGGAGTACCACGGTCCTCAGAGTTTCTTGTGGGAGGGGTTTCACTACAATATCAGTCATACAGCGCCCCCTGATGGTCTGTTTGATAAAAGGAATAGATTTCTCATGTAAAAGGGGGTATCAGCTACTGATTGGGATAAAGTTAAATTCTTGGTCGGAGTTTCTCTTTAAAGCGGACCTGAACTTAGAACTTCCTCTCTGCTCTAAAATTATTATTATTATTGATCTATAAAGTGCCAACATATTCCGTGATGCTGTACAAAGTAAGAAACAAACATGGGGTACATAATACAGACAATGCACACCAATATACAAGATACAGAACTAGTGGCAAAATACAAAAATGATACAAGATACAGAAGTGGTAATGACAGTGATAAAAATAACACGATGAATAAAATGTATAATGATTTCCAAGACACAAAAGGGGGAGAGAGCCCTGCCCTTGCGAGCTTACAATCTAAAGGGAATGGGGGGGGAACAGGAGGAGGGGTAGTATGCAACAAATATATAGAGGCTTTGTGTTTTAGGATACCTAGTAGGAGTGCAATTTGGTCTTAGGGCAAAGGGAAGTGACCTAAGGTACTGCATATGCTTGTCGGAACAAGTGAGATTTTAGAGTGCGTTTAAAGGTAACAAAGGTTGGCAAGTGACGGATGTGTTGGGGGAGGGCATTCCAGAGGAGGGGTGAAGTGTGTGTAAATCTTGTAAACGTGAATGTGAAGAGGTAATTCTAGAGGAGGACAACAGAAGATCATGTGCAGATCTGAGATTACGATTGGGTTGGTATCTGGAGAAAAGATACGCAACAGCATAAATACCTTTACAGAAAAACATTTCTTTGTTACAGCTGATACAAATCCTGCAAGAAGTCAGCAGTGTGTCGACTTTCATGGAAGCAGACATATTGTTAACATCCTGTGTTTACAAATTAGCTGCTCTGCTATGGCAGCCAGCTGACACAGTTGAGAGATCAAATTACAGTTATGATTAGTCACTGATGAGGTGGAATTAAGACTGGCTAAAACTAAACTCTCTAAATACATACAGGGTGCATTTCTCTAGGCTTCCCTTCTGTCCTGTGCAAGACTTCCTGTCAACTTTAAGGTGCTAAAACACTGCAACACGTCTTGTTTATGTGCCGTATTTCCAAAGTGATGACCTCAAAGTAACAGCATGTTTGGGCATTACAGCTGGTTCTGATACTGTGCCTGTTACCTTAAAGCTAAATACACACGAGGGACAATTGTCCCCCCATAGCATGCGCGCACGCGAACAGGGAGCGACAGCTGTCCACACGTCTCGCCAGAAAGGCAGAGACGCGGCGGAAGCTGTTTGTGAATGGAGCATCCCCCGGCCGGATGCTCCATTCACTTGCGTAGGTCTCCTGTCGCTATCCCGCGTACACACGCGGGAGTAGCGACAGTTCCGGCGAAGTTGCGGCGACAGCTGTAGCCGGCGATTGAACATGTCAATCGCCTGGCGACAGCTCCGACGGGCGACGGTTCGGGCGCGCGCGTCATACACACGGGCGAACTGTCACCGCAACACGCGCGTGCCACGTGGTTGCGGTGACGGCAGTACCCCGTGTGTATGAGCCTTTAGAGGCAGAGCAACAATCCCTACATCTGATCAGTCTCTTAGTTTGCATTTTTCAACTACAGAAGCAGACGCTTGGCACTACATGCAATGGATTGGCACAAATATATATAGGTTACCCAGGTGTCTCGGCTGTGCATCCTGATTTAAAGGGAAACTAAACCGAGTAAAATTAATTCAAATCAACACATGATGTACCTGCAAATAAATATTACATACTTACCTCGTTGTCAGTTCCTCTCAAAAACTCACCATTTTCTTCTAAAAATGATTCCTTCCATTTCTGACAAGATTTTGTCAGGACTGAAATATACCAGTTGCTGACAGTTATAACCGAAAGGATATTTGATGAGCAAGGTAATGTCCATGTTTTCCTATAGCTCAAGTGGGTGACATTAGTTGAGCAGTGTCCTGATCAAGAAGCAGTTATGGGGTAGTGGCCATTTTTTAAATGGAGGACAGAGAATTCCATTGATCACAGTGGAAAAACAGGAGGCAGGAAAGGAGAAAGATTGATGAGTAGACTACACTGGAGGTAAGTATGACGTGTGTTTGATTATTCTGGCTTTTAATTTTCAGTTCAGGTTTGCTTTAACCACTTCATCACTGAGGGGTTTTACCCCTGAAACACCAGAGCAATTTTCACCTTTCAGCGCTCCTTCCATTCATTCGTCTATAACTTTATTAGTACTTATCGCAATGAAATTAGCTATATCTTGTTTTTTCGCCACCAATTAGGCTTTCTTTAGGTGGGACATTATGCCAAGAATTATTTTATTCTAAACGTGTTTTATGGGAAAATAGGAATGTGGGAAAAAAATCATTATTTTTCAGTTTTCGGCCATTATAATTTTTAAAGAGATACTGAAGCGAGAATAAATCTCGCTTCAGAGCTTATATTCAGCAGGGGCATGTGTGACCCTGCTAAAACGCCGCTATCCCACGGCTGAACAGGGGTCCCTTACCTACCAATTCCCCCCCTGCAAAATCCACGACCAACTTGGTCGTAGATTTTGCTGCTCTTGAGGCAGGGCTAACGGCTGCAGCCCTGCCTCTCAGCGCCGTCTATCAGCGGCACATCGCTGCCTCTCCCCCGCCCCTCTCAGCGAAGAAAGACTGAGAGGGGCGGGGGAGAGGCGCAGATAGGCGCTGATAGACGCGCGTGGAGGCAGGGCTGCGGCCATTAGCCCTGCCTCACCAGGAAGAGATCCCTGGGACTCCACGAGGGGATTTGGGAGGTAAGGGACCCCTGTTTAGCCGCGGGATGGCGGCGTTTTAGCAGGGGCACACATGCCCCTGCTGAATATAAGCTCTGAAGCTAGATTTATTCTCGCTTCAGAGTCTCTTTAAGTAATGCATGCTACTGTAATTAAAATCCATGAAATGTGCCCATTTGTCCCGGTTATTACACCGTTTAAATGATGTCCCTATCACAAGGTTTGGCGCCAATATTTTATTTGGAAATAAAGGTGCATTTTTTTCAGTTTTGCATCCATCCCTAATTACAAGCCCATAGTTTATTAAGTAACCGTGTTATACCCTCTTGATATAAATATTTAAAGAGTTCAGTCCCTAAGGTAACTATTTATGTATTTTTTTTTTTATTGTAATTTTTTTTTATTACAAAAAAAAAAATTGGGGAGTGTGGGAGGTAATGAGTTAATTTATAGTGTAAAAATATATTTGTATATGAAAAATGCTTTTGGGTGTAGTTTTACTATTTGGCCACAAGATAGCCACAGTACTTTTTTGTTCATGCGACCTGTAAGCGTCGGAAGGACACTTACAGGAAGTTCAGTGAGGCTGGCAAACTTTTCCCATACCCAAGGTGTGAGACCTATGGAAGCTGCCATATTTATTGCCTTTTTAACAATACCAGTTGCCTGGCTGCTGATCTTTCTGGTCAGCTGTGCTTGAATTACACACCAGAAACAAGCATGTAGCCAATCTTGTCAGATTTGACAATAATGAAAGAAACATCTGCTGCATTCTTGTTCAGGGTCTATGGCTGAAAGTATGATGCTTCCCGCACTCGATTCCCGGCCGCTCGATTATTTCCGACATGTTCGATTCGCGTTTCGATGGATCGTTAGGTCGATTTGGCATACTTTACATGAGAATCGACCTAACAATGGTAATGCACTCGGAAATGTTCGGAAATAATCGAGCGGCCGGGAATCGAGCGGGGCATCGAGTGCGGAAACGCACCGTGTGTACCCAGCATTAGAGGCAGAGGATCAGAAGGACAGCCAGGCAATGTGCATTATTTAAAGCCAATAGGAACTGCTACATAAAAAAAGAAACCAGAATCCTAAGGAGAGGGAAGGCTCTGAGCCGTAATGAGCCTCCCCTCTCCCGGTGCCTGCGGTGCAGCGGTAGCAGTATTTGCCTAAGTTGGTCAAATACTGCTCCTTCGGCCACACAAAGGTGAGTTCGGAAAGTCTTCTGGAGCCCAAATGTTCCCGACGACAGGCCACTCCGTATTGCGCACGTTAGAGCGCCCTCTATTACGCAATCGCGCATGCGCAGTACAGAGCCGCCTGTCTTTGGGAGGACTTGGTTCCTGAAGACTTCTGAAGTCCCCAGCGGCGGGGGATTTGAAGGGGGGAGCCAGCGCTGCACCGAGGGGCGCCAGGAAAGGAGAGGGAGGGCTCAGGTTCCACAGCCTTTCCGCTCCTTAGGTAAGTATCTGGTTTCTTTTTTATGTAGCAGTTCCCATTGGCTTTAAAAGGAAACAAACATGTCATCCTCCCTATGCCTCTCACTTTGGGTTCTTTTTAAAGTGAATGCTAATTGGGGAAAAAAAAACACAGATACTTACCTATGAAGAGGGAAGGCTCTGAGTCCTATAGAACCTTACTGTTCCTCCTACGGTCCCTGCTTCCCATTGCGGTCTCCCTCGTTAGCAGTACCTGACCAATCGGTCAAACACTGTTTTGTGTTGCGGGAGGCTTCGGTAGGAGCACTCGGGACACTGTAGACTTCCGCAGTCTCCTGTGGCAGCAGATTGGGTCAAGGTTACAGCACTGGAACATGGGAACTGTGAGAGGAGCGGGAAGGCTCTATGGGACCCAGAGCTTTCCCTCTCCAGGGGTAAGTATCTGCTTTTTTGCTTAACATTAGCTTTAAAGTATACCAGAGATGATACACTGGTCCGTATTTATACTTACCTGGGGCTTCCTCGAGCTCCATGAGCAGCATGGCTCCCTCGCTCTCCTTTTCAGCCCCTCCCGTCCTGGCGCTGCGACTCCTGGTACTCCGGTCAGCCGCCACCAGTCGTCAGCTTCTGCACACGCACAGAAAGGTCCAGGAGACAGGAGCAAGACGACCGGTGCATGGGTGGCCGCACGTGAGCAGAGGCCCGCGACTGCCCGGATTATCGGGCGTTATTGCAGGCGGAGGGGCAGAGGAGGACAGCAAGGGAAGCCACGATGCTCATGGTGCTGGAGGAAGCCCCAGATAAGTATAAATACAGGCTATTGAACCATCTCAGGTTCACGTTAAGGCTGTGGATAAATAAAAATGGTCTTTACTTCCATCCTGAATGATGTAATCAAAAATACGATTGTTCACTGAAAATCATAGCATTCAGGGCACCTTCACAGATTGGGAAAAACCATTCAGATGTTAAATTGCTAAAAAAGTTGGCCACAGGTCTGTCCTTCTGTATAAGGCCTTATAATACTGCAGCCCCTCCCATTCCATGTGCAGCCTCCTCTACCACGTGTATCATCCATGTACTGAAGCCCCTCCCATTCCATGTGCAGCCCCCTTTCATGTACATCATCCATGTACTGTATACCCAGTTTCTTTCAAGAACAGCTTCCTTAACCTTCAGTTTCCCCTTTTCATTTGTTGCTCCCATTGTCACCCTTTTCTTTCATATATAGCAGCCCCCTTTCATGTTCAGGCGCCCCTTGGTCTGCAGCGCCCCAAGGCCCGTGCCTTTGTTGCCTTTACAGAAATCCAGACTAGCGTGCAATCAGTTTTTATCTGCCTCTTGCACGATATTCCACGCGGTCGTCTTTCGCAGGCCAGGAAAATGCTGCAGCGTATTTTGCCGGCGTGTCCAGAATAGATTCTAAATGAATAGTTATCAGCTTCCAGGCCACTGCGCTGACAAGATCCGTGTCCCAAACCCCCAGATGCTGGCGGTGATTAAACAGTCAAGGTGGCTCCCCCTACAGCCCGCCTGTCAGCTGCTCAGAAGGCGGGAAAGTGCTGGACGTTCCGCTCCCCTGACTGTTGTTGGAGAGGAAATGATGCGTGAGAGGTAAAGGAGGCAACACAACCTAATCCTCAGAGGTCGGGGAGCGCACAGTGAAGGATGAGACGCATTACCAGACTCAGCAGAATATAAATCACTTCAGTATGAAGGTGTCATAAACATAGAGACCCTCAGCCAAGAGAAGCGGGGGAAGATAGCCGATATAGCAAAATACAGCTCAACAAACAGCCAACATGCAAGTCCGCAGCTTAAAGGCTTTACGTGTAAATACCACGAGTATACGGATTCCTATCACCACTTGTGTAACTCAGCTCTTCATCTAATATTACAACCATGTAACTCTGCTTTGTCCAATTCTGTTATTTCAAATGTACAGGTGAAACTCGAAACATTACAATACGGTAACATCTCATTACTATATCTGAGTTTACTGTAAACTACTTTTCCTTGTCCCTTACTATAAAGGGATTCTACTGTATCCTGAAATCTCCACCAATTGAAGCCCCTTATCTGTGCCGAAGCTCAGACTTCATTTTATTGGCTCCTGACCCTGTGAGCCAATCACAGTGATCACAATTAAAAACCGAAAAAAACGCTCTGATCCTTAAAGGGGAACTGAAGTAAGAGGTATACGGAGGCTGCCATATTTATTTCCTTTTAATCAATATCAGTTGCTTGGCAGCCCTGCTGATCCTCTGCCTCTAATACTATTAGCCATAGCCCCTGAACGAGCATGCAGCAGATCAGGTGTTTCAGACTTTAAAGTCAGATCTGACAAGACTAGCTGCATGCTTGTTTCTGGTGTTATTCAGATACTACTGCAGAGAAATAGACCAGCAGGGCTGCCAGGCAACTGGTATTGATTAAAAGGAATTAAATATGGCAGCCTCCGCATACCTCTTACTTCAGTTCCCCTTTAAGGGGTGTCACATGACATGCATTGGGAGCCTACAGAGATAGGCTGCAATGCTGAACAGGAGAGGACCCAGTGGTGGCTCAGGTAATTGGGCTCCGCTAGGGCAGCTCTACATACTGTATTAACCTTTTTCCAGAGAGCTAACAATGGCCACTTAAAGGGAGTCTGAAGCTTAATTAACCCCTTGCCAACCGATCCACGCTAATTGACGTGAACGCGGCGGCAGCCCCAAGACTGCTCAACGCCAATAGGCTTCCGACTCACTTTAAAGTGTACCTGAGATGGGAATACAAAAAATATTATACTTATCAGGGGCTTCCTCCAGCCCACTTCAGACTGATTGCTCCCTCGCTGTCCTCTGCCGCCTGGATCCTCCCCAGTTCAGTTCGGTAATGCCTTCAGTCGGGCCAGTCGGAGCATGCCCAGTCCAGCTGTATGCTCGCTCCTATAGCACTCCTGTTGCCTGCGCAGAAGGCTCCCAACAGCTGGAACACAATGGGGCACACGCAGCCGGGTCGCACATACGCGGTGTGCCCTGACTAGAGGAATTACCGAGCCAAATAGAGGATCCAGGTGACATTGGAGGACGGCAAAGGAAGTGATCAGCTTGAAGGAGGCTGGAGGAAGCCCCTGGATATGTATAATTATTTTTGTTTTCCCCATCTCAGGTTTTCTTTAAGGACCATAAACATTTTTTTTAAGTTTTTCAGCACTTTTCTCCACCAAAAACGGACGAACACCAGCGGTGACGGGGATTCCCTGTGTTCTTCCCTGTGTACACCTCCTCTGCCCCCCCATGTATAAATATATGCAGCGGTAGCACGGCTCACCTCTTCCACCGCTCCAGCAGTGATCAGAGACCTCTCCTCTCTCTCACTGCACCCCTAGTGCAGGCTTCTGCTGATGAAGCAATCAGCAGAGGCCAGCACTAGGGGAGCCATGATGGAGAAGAGAGATGTCTGATCGCTGCTGCAGCCATGGATGAGGTGAGGCGTGCTGCTTGTACACGGAGGGCAGAGGAGGAGAAACTGAGCAGAGGAGGACAAACTGGGGGTAAAGGAGGACAAACAGGGGGCAGGGGAGCACAAGGGAGGGGCGCACAGGAGGACAAATGGGGTGCAGAGGACGACACAGGGGAAAGAAGGGGACACATAGGGCTCAGAACGGGACACACGGGGTGGGGGGCAGTGGAGGACACGTGGGGGAAAGAAGGGGACACAGGAGGACATATGGGGGCACAGGAGCGCACGAAGGTACAGGGGGGAAACAATAATTGGGGGAGAACATCTACAAGATGCTCGTGGACCATGAACGCACCAGGTTTCGTATTTTTTGTCCCCTGGTTTTTGCCCTCTGAACCTAAGTGCGTCTTATAGTCCGAAGCTTCTTATATGCTGAAAAATACAGTAATTAAATAGGGCTCACAAGCTTATAAAAATCCACATAGCACAATGCAGAAAACAAATGTTCGCACTTTTTCCCTGTGCGGTTTGCGATTTCTAGTGGAAACCCTTCCTTCTTCCCACCTGTAGCAGAATGATACATCTCATCAAGAATGAGGTTATGAATTCTATATTACACCTATGACAGCAGCAAGGTCACCGGGCCAATTAACCTCGAGATTCACAGGAAATGCATCAGTGTACGGTCAGGAGGAAACAGCATGCCTCTTATCTCATGAATAAGAAGTAGCCCATGCTAAGGAATGAAAAGCGACTTACCAGGAATATTCGTTCCAGTTGGTCTTGTATGTCTTTCATTCCTGGAAAAGCAGCTACTCCCTGGATCATCTCTATGAATATGCAGCCCACACCCCTGCCAATGACAGAAGAGGGAGATGGATGAGAGAATGTATTGCTGTGAATTATACATGACATGTAGCATCTGCATGCAAGCGCTCTGTATTACCATCACATACACGGCATGCGTCAATCAGCCGCCCCATCCAACAGGGATGTATAGATAGACCTACTGCAGATACACATGATGCCTGCAGATTCCTATGCAAGAGACACTCTACATAACTATGTCTGGTGGGTGCGATGCGAGAGAGGGTCGGCCGACCTCAGTACAGGCACAGTGTTTTTTAAGTGGAATTTTATTTCCTTTTTAATTTTGGAATATAACAATACAATTTATATGTTTATAATATGATTAGCTTATGTGTTTTGTTTGGAGTGTACTCCTCCTCCAGTTTACCCTTAACAATTTTCTGAACTGTACATAACTATACTTACTAAACACATAAAATGAAAGAAGGACTCAGAACTAATCAAAAAAATTACAAAATACTGGAATAAATGGATAAACAGAGGCGCCAACAAGTATAAAATGTGCTAAAAACAGTTTAAATTAAATGTAAAACAGCAAAAAAAAAGTCAGATACTTACCTATGACCAGGAAAGCTGTGGATCCTAGAGGCTTCCTTGTTCTCTCTTGCTCCCCTCGTTCAGGGGCGTAGCAATACCCATAGCAGGGCCAAGGAGAATAGGGGCCCTGGTGGTACTTAAAGAGAATCTGTACTGTCCGATTTGTACAATAAAAACCATACCAATCTAGTCACTGTGATATCTTGGATCCCTCTTTGCCATTTCAGCTGCTCCCCGCCGCGATCCTGGCTTTTAATCGCCAGTTTTAGCAAGTGTTTACAAACAAAAAACATGTCCGCTAACCAGGAAGTGGTGTGTGTGTGTGTGTGTGTGTGTGTGGTGTGTGTGTGTGTGTGGTGTGTGTGTGTGGTGTGGTGTGTGTGTGTGTGTAGTGTGTGTGTGTGTGTAGTGTGTGTAGTGTGTGTAGTGTGTGTGTGTGTGTGTGTGTGTGTGTGTGTGTGTGTGTGTGTGTGTGTGTGTGTGTGTGTGTGTATGCGTGTGTGTGTGTGTGTGTATGCGTGTGTGTGTGTGTGTGTGGTGTGTGTAGTGTGTGTGTGTGTGTGTGTGTGTGTGTAGTGTGTGTGTGTGTGTGTGTGTGTGTGTGTGTGTGTGTGTGTGTGTGTGTGTGTGTGTGTGTGTGTGTGTGTGTGTGTGTGTGTGTGTGTGTGTGTGTGTGTGTGTGTGTGTGTGTGTGTGTGTGTGTGTGTGTGTGTGTGTGTGTGTGTGTGTGTGTGTGTGTGTGTGTGTGTGTGTGTGTGTGTGTGTGTGTGTGTGTGTGTGTGTGTGTGTGTGTGTGTGTGTGTATATATATATAATTATCCGCACTCCAGTCAGGGATTCTCACAGTTGCTCAGCATGGGCAGCTCCCTCCTCCCTCAGACAAGCTGGAATTGAGAGCAGAGACCTGTATGTGAGGGATAAACAAAGCACACACACAGAGCCTTCAGGGCGCATGGAGGGGGTGTGCATAACTTCTCCCTATCACAGCAGAGGCAGTGCATTCCTCTCTGGGTCGGCAAAGCTTGACAAAGAAAAGAAGATTAGATACATTACAGAGACAGTGCAACTAGAAAAGGCTGCAGTAATCCAGAGCACATTAGAACAGGTATAGGAACTTATAGAATAGAAGAAATAAGGCTGACATTTTTGTTACAGAGTCTCTTTAATGTATTCACCATTAAGTTTCTTGTGTTTCTTCACCCTCTGACTTTGTCTCAGTGCCAATGAACTATGTACATGAGAATGTAAATTGCCCAATTAACTCATATCCAAACCATAGGGGCAGGTGGCATTGCTTAACCTATTTTGGTTCCTGGACGTAGAAACTACGTCCAGGAACCATGCGCGCTCCAGGCCGCGGTTCGTTAGCCTGGCAATCAGTTAATCGGGCCATTGTGCCCGATCACTGATTCCTCTCCCCCGCTGAAAAAGCGACAGCTTCTCTCGGAAGCTGCGCCTTTTCTGGCTGTTACCTCCCCCATGCGTCGCTTTAAGCGTATGTTACGCTTAGAGTGACGCATGTAAACAAACTCATGGCCGCCATCTTGTGGCCAAAAAGTAATACTACAACTAAAAGTAAAAAAAAATAAAAATTAACACACATTTACATTATAAACATATTGTTTACATCCCACCCTCCCAAAACTACCCAAATAAAATGTTTAATATAAAAAAAAAGCATTACAATAAAAAAAAAAATGTAAATATTTACCTAAGGCCTAAACTTTTTAAATATCAATGTAAAGATGATATATTTCTATATTTTTTTTATTTTAAATTTGTAAATAGTGATAGATGCAAAACGGAAAAAAATGCACCTTTATTTCCAAATAAAATATTGTCGCCATACATTGTGATAGGGACATAATTTTAACGGTGTAATAACCGGGACATATGGGCAAATGCCTTGTAAGGGTTTGTAAGGGTTGTAAGGGTTTCATGCCTTGTAAGGGTTTTTTCGCCTTCCTCTGATTCAACAGGGATATGTGAGGGAGCAGGCTGGTGTTGTACTTTGTACTGGTTGAACTCGATGGACGTATGTCTTTTTTCAACCAAAATAACTATGTAACTATGTAATACGTGAGTTTTAATTATGGAGGCATGTATTATTTTAAAACTATAATGGCTGAAAACTGAGAAATAATGATTTTTTCCGTTTTTTTCTTATTCTTCCTGTTAAAATTAAGCCTAATTGGTGGCGGAAAAAACAAGATATAGATCAGTTCATTGTGATAAGTAGTGATAAAGTTATAGGCTAATGAATGGGTGGTGAACATTTCTCAAGTGAAAACGACGGAACGCGAATGGGTTAAAAGAACACTATTGATTAACATTTTTTTTAATTGAGATGGGAATTGTTTGGGAAGTGCTGCTAAGTAGTGTTGTATACATTTGACTGCTAATCTGTTTGTTTACTGTTCTCAAATTCCTTTCACACTTACTGACAAGGATTAGCCTGATTCTGACTGGCCAGAGAACTTTGAGAGGAAGGTGGATTCCCTTACACTCCATCTGTTAACCCTGTGTGTGAGAAAAAAACTCTCACCGCAGCTGCATGTTTATAAGAGCTGTCTGCAGAAAGCAGGGGAAATGTATCCCATGTGCAACAAACATTTGTAGTGTGTGAAACCTGACACCAGAGCCATTGCATATAACTCTGCTTCAATATTACACTGTTCTTAGCATGTCAGACAGCAGAGATTCACCTATGCAAATGAGATATTCCAAACGTAGCTAAAATCTACCCACAATGGCCTCAATTCACTAAGATCATGCTAGAGATAATAAGGCAAGAGAAAACTTACCTCCACACGTGAGAGAGTTATCTTATGTCTTCATTCCTTAAAGAGACTCCGTAACAAAAATTGCATCCTGTTTTTATCATCCTACAAGTTCCTAAAGCTATTCTAATGTGTTCTGGCTTACTGCAGCTTTTTCTACTATCACAGTCTCTGTAATAAATCAATGTATCTTTCCCCTGTCAGACTTGTCGGCCTGTGTCTGGAAGGCTGCCAAGTTCTTCAGTGTTGTGGTTCTGCAATGAACTCCCCCTTCCAGGCCCCTTTATGCACACTGCCTGTGTGTTATTTAGGATTAGAGCAGCTTCTCTCTTCTCTCTTACAAGCTGGATAAATCGTCCTCTGAGCTGGCTGGGCTTTCACATACTGAAGAATTACAGACAAGGGCAAAGCTGTTTGCAGGAAGAAAAGAGCAGCCTGAAACTTCAGTGCATGAGAGCAGAAGGGGGAAAGAAACACACAATGATCTCTCGAGATTCAAAAGGAAGGGTGTATACAGCCTGCTTGTGTATGGATGTATTTTCTATGTGTGGACATACTGTACATCAACCTACTTCCTGTTTTGGTAGCCATTTTGTTTGTTTATAAACAAACTTTTTAAAACTGTTTTTAACCACTTTTAATGCGTCGAGGAGCGGCGAAATTGTGACAGAGGGGAATAGGAGATGTCCCCTAACGCACTGGTATGTTTACTTTTGTGCGATTTTAACAATACAGATTCTCTTTAAAGAGAATCTGTATTGTTAAAATCGCACAAAAGTAAACATACCAGTGCGTTAGGGGACATCTATTACCCTCTGTCACAATTTCGCCGCTCTTCGCCGCATTAAAAGTGGTTAAAAACAGTTTTAAAAAGTTTGTTTACAAACAAACAAAATGGCCACCAAAACAGGAAGTAGGTTGATGTACAGTATGTCCTCACATAGAAAATACATCCATACACAAGCAGGCTATATACAGCATTCCTTTTGAATCTCGAGAGATCATTTGTGTGTTTCTTTCCCCCTGTTTTCATGCACTGAAGTTTCAGGCTGCTCTTTTCTTCCTGCAAACAGCTTTGCCCTTGTCTGTAACTCCTCAGTATGTGAAAGCCCAGCCAGCTCAGAGGACGATTTATCCAGCTTGTAAAAGATAAGAGAGAAGAGAGAAGCTGCCCTAATCTAAATTATACATAGGCAGTGTGCATAGAGTGGCCATTGATTTATTACAGAGACAGTGATAGCAGAAAGTGCTGCAGTAAGCTAGAACACATTAGAATAGCTTTTGGAACTTGTAGGATGATAAAAAACAGGATGCAATTTTTGTTACGGAGTCTCTTTAAAGAGACACTGAAGCGAAAAAAAATATATGATATAATGAATTGGTTGTGTACTATGAATAATTACTAGAAGATTAGCAGCAAAGAAAATATTCTCATATTTTTATTTTCAGGTATATAGTGTTTTTTCTAACATTGCATCACTCTATAATATGTCCAGATTACACAACACTCAGCATTCAAAATGAGTCTTTCAGAGCAGTCTATGAAGTAATGACCTCTCCTCTAGCAGAGGAAAAGTAAACAGTTCAATTACAGTTGAGATAATAAAAGTCAGATAACAGCCCTCTCCACGACCAAGTTGGTCGGAGAGCTTAATAACTTTTTTGCATAGAGATAACAACTGGAGTTTCTCAACTCTTCCTGCACTAGAAACAATTAGACTGATGTATCTGATCTTAGGCCTAGTGCACACCAGAGCGGTTCTGCTGCGGTTTGCGATCCGCTTGCGGGTGCGGATCCGCTAGGGTAATGCATTTCAATGGGCTAGTGCACACCAGAGCGGGAGGCGTTTTGCAGAAACGCATACTCCCGGGCTGCAGCAGATTTTGGATTGCGGATGCGTTTCTGCCTCAATGTTAAGTATAGGAAAAACGCAAACCGCTCTGAAAAACGGCACTTCAGAGCGGTTTGCCAGGCGTTTTTTGTTACAGTAGCTGTTCAGTAACAGCTTTACTGTAACAATACATGAAATCTACTACACCAAAACCGCTACACAAAACCGCAAAACGCTAGCTGAAACGCTGCAGAAAAATAAGAAAAAGCGTTTCAAAATCTGCTAGCATTTTGCGGATCTGCTAGCGGTTTTTGGTGTGCACCAGGCCTTAATGTTTTTTTTCTTAGCTGTACTACACATACAAATCATAATATCATCATTTTTTTTTCGCTTCAGTGTCTCTTTAAGTTACCTCTCCTGTAGTTAATTTACCTCCTCTGTAGTTAATTTACCTCCTCTGTAGTTAATTTACCTCCTCTGTAGTTAATTTACCTCCTCTGTAGTTATTTTCACTTGCAGCTAATTAACAGCCTGTCTAACTCTGTAGTTATTTTAAGGATTGGAGAGTTAATTTAAAGACAGAAGAGTTAACTTTAGGCTTGCCTGAGGTAAAATGTTTCCTGAATACTACATGCCTTATCACCATGGTAACAACTCTAAAAGAGGTATTAAAGACAGGAGATAAGTTTAGTGAATTGAGGCCAATGAATTCAAGCTTTTGCCTCTGATATTTAACATGAAAAGTAGGAAAATGTTTACACAGTTACTTAGACATTATTTGTACATTGTCATTTTAGAGCACTTGGTTTGATGGTGTTTTTTTAAGAGTGCCTACATCTGAGGGCCCAATGAAAGTTTTGCTATAGGGCCCCATGATCTCTAGCTAAGCTACACCACTGCCCTCGGTCCAACCCCCCCCCCCCGTTTTGAATTTGCCGCCTGCGCAGTACAGAGCCGCCCATCTTTGAAAGCACTCGGGGACACGAGTGCTACTGAAAACCCCCAGAGACGTGTACTCGACCAGCAACCAATCAAAAATGTTAGACGCTATTATGTCTCCGTGTCCAGGTGAACGGTGAAGTCAGATTCGTTGGTACTTCATATGCCTTCTTGCCTTAAAGCGGCATGAAACCCAGCATTTCTTCTTTGCTCTAAAACATTATATACAGCATATTATATACTACCATCATGTGTTTTTTTTACTAGAACAGCAATCAAAGGGTTAAACACAGGACTTAAAGTGGATCCGAGATTAACTTTTACTCATTGCATAATTGTGTTCCTTTCCTATTGTTTATAGGGCATTCCTCAAGCCAAATACTTTTTTGTTTTTGTTTTAATGCTCTAATTCCCTATAAACTAAATAAACCACGCCCACAGGTTTTCAGAGAGTCAAGGCACTTTCAGACAGTAGCAAGGGCTCATGGGAGCTCAGTCTGGGCAGGAGGAAGGGGAGGTATTACTAGCCAGAGATTTCAGAGGCAGAGGGGAGGAGGGAGGAGGAGGGGGGATTAGGTTTTTTTTGCTGAAGATGCAGATAAGCCTGCCTCTGTGTAATGTTTACAAACAACATGGCTGCTGCCATTGTATCACAGGAATAATCAATCATATTCTATTAAAGCTGTTTGCAGCTAGATTTGCTGCATAAACTATCTAAACTTTAGATAAGATATATAGACAAGTTACTTGTTATAGTTAGCTTTTCATCTCGGATCCGCTTTAAAAGCTCCCTGCCGGGAAAGCTGGACGCATCTGAACTGGAGATAATGTTATCTTGTATTTAATTTTATCAAGTGAGGAATGTAAACAAACACTTCTCTGACACTGCAGACTCTCCTGAACACAGTCAGTCAGCTCTCAGAGCACAAAAAAGTGTACTTTGGGAACTTGAAATTTCTAAATGAATAATAATAATACTTATGCACGAAAGGAAATATGATAACCGCATGGCATATAAAATAGGAAACATTTTTATTGATTATTATGTCAGGGTTTTATACCGCTTTAATGATTACCTTCCTCGGAAACTCTGCTTAGCACCCTAATGCTAGGTACATACCATGCAATTTCCCATCAATTTGATGGGTTGAACCAATCATTTCCGACACGTCCGATCTGCTCCCGATAAATAACGGGATCAACTTTGCGCAAAAGTGATCTTAAAATCCATCCAGTTATCGATCAGGAGAAGATAGGATATGGCAGAAATGATCTTTCATTCCTGATGAGAAATTGTATGGTGTGTACCTAGCATAAGTAACACAGGCATTGCTCCACTAATGAACACCTCTAGCAACCAATTAGAAAGTCATATGTCATACTGAACTGAACAGTGAAGTGTAATTGGTTAATAATTGGCTTGCGCTATTGCTTTTATGATTAGTCTCAGCACAAACGCCTCTTTCCACTAATGAAAGCCCATATGTTATAATTTATCTAACCAGCCCAATTCTTCCAAAAGCTAATTCCACAAAACAATCAGGATCAGTCATTTCAACCAAGAAAAAAACCAAAGCAATTTTCAGAAGTTATTATATTTACAAGAAAATGTCATTTTCGAAAAAAAAATATTTTGATATATGGCAAAAAAAATGGAGTTTACTACTCATTCAGTATGACTAAAGTAGATTGGAAAACTAGGTAATTATATATAATGTTCCATCTGTCCCGACCGGTTACTGGAGAAGGCGAATTGATTAAACTGCCAGTCATCGTTTGGCTTCCTCAGAGGTCTATTACACTGGCAGAGCCACAATAAATCTTCGTCAAGCGCTCGGGTAATCAAGAACGAAAACGAGCAAAGTTTAAAAAAAAACTGAACTTTGAGAACTTTCATTACCGGGGAGGACTGTATAATACCGGCCAGACTTTATACAGAGAGATGATCAACATCTGCTGGGCAAACCTCTCCGGCAACAACTGCTGCCAGATATACAGAGGGAGGCAACACAGCTACAAGTGATGTCTGCCACATGCTACACATGGGTCGTACAATCTGAGCAGGAATCATACATTTAAAGGGAACCGAAAGTGAGAGGAACATGGAGGCTGACATTTATTTCCTGTTAAACAATACCAGTTACCTGGCTGATCGTTCTGGCATCATTGTCAGAAAGACAAGACACAGAACATTTATATTGCGCTTTTCTCCTGGTGGACTCAAAGCGCCAGAGCTGCAGCCACTAGGGTGTGCTCTATAGGCAGTAGCAGTGTTAGGGAGACTTGCCTAAGGTCTCCTACTGAATAGGTGCTGTCATACTGAACAGGAAGAGCTGAGATTTGAACCCTGGTCTCCTGTGTCAGAGGCAGAGCCCTTAAAGGGTACCTAAACTGAGAGGGACATGGATGTTTCCTTTTAAAGAGAACCTGAGGTCGGTTTTAAAAATCCTAATTGCACACAGAAGCTGGGTCTGCATATAATGCCCAGCCTCTGTTGCTATATTGTTCTCCCCCAGACCCCCCCCCCCCCCCCCACCTGCGCTCTGCTGGCTCCCATAAATCAAACCACCGTGCTAGCGACACGCAGCGTGTGGAAAGATGGATGTTTTTTTATGGCCACTGTCACTCTAGCCACTCCCCCACCTCCTCTATGTCACCACTCCCCTCCTGCGCCCCTTCCCTCCAATCAGCGGGGAGGGAAGAGACGCAGGCTGGTAAGCCCCTCTTACTCTTTTCTGGTGATGGTTGGCCACGAGACCATGTGAGGTTGGAATATCAGCGTGGTGAAGTTTTATTGACTGTATTTATTCCTCTTTGATCTGCGCTGACTTCTTAAAACTCATTTTGTGGACTTTGGACGTTGTTTATTCTCGGCAGCGATCATATTCAGCGATGCGTTGTATGTTGGCGCTTTATAAATACAATAAATAATAATAAATAATAATAATATGCTCTATTTCCTTGGCGCTGATAAACTGATTGTAAAGCTTTACATTTGTTCATCTCTGGGTCACTTTAAAGTGAACCTCCAGACTAAAAATCGACTCAGCAGCACTGAAAAGGCTTGGTGTTTCTTTAACAGTTTCACAGCATCAGAACTTTGTTTCTCTTATGCAAGCCTCATTTTTATCTGCACAGAAGAAAACTGCCTGGGCAGTTCTCCCCTTATGCTGTGCAAAGCATGATGGGATTTCTGATGATGTTCTCCTTCTGCTGTTTTGGTGCAATTTTTTTTTTTACAGTTTGAATTTGACATTTGAAGCCTAGTGCGTGCAGCTGGGAGGGGTTATCAGGACACTGGACAGTTGGAACTGTGTCTCATGCTCCCTGTCACCTCCTTTCAACCAAAAAGATGGCTGCCCCCATGACAAAGATGGCAGCCCCCATGAATCACAAACATTTGCCTGTTCTTTTAAAACAGGGTGGGTAAGAGATTATATTATCTATTCTAATTAACATAACTAATGTAACTTAATGACAGTATGTTTGTTTAGGCTGAAGTTCCCCTTTAAGAAGTGCTGGAATATTCTGATATTGACTGATTGACATACGGGTATCCAGGGGTGTAGCTAGAGGAGTGCAGCCCCAGCGATCACTGGGGGGCCCAGAGCTGTGGGGGGCCCCATCCACTTCTCTTCCAACATTGTGGAGACCCCATGAAAGTTTTGCTGGAGGACCCATGAATTGTAGTTATGGCACTGCGGGTATCTTGTATAGGTTATAATCTAGTTGGTGCTAGTGATTCTATTTTAGTTAAAGTGAAACTGAAGCGAAAAAACCTCATGATACAATGAATTGGTTGCATAATACGGATAATTAATAGATCAGTAGCAAAGAAAATAGTCTCATTATTTTACTTTAAGGTATATAGCTTTTTTTTTTTTTTTTTTTTTTTTTTTTTAAACAACATTGCAATGTTTGCACAATACACTTCACATTCTAAATTATTTCACAGAGCAGGCTAGTGACCATTTGAACTTTTCTCTGCAGAAAGACCATTAACAGAAAAGAAACAATGAAAGACAGTTGAGATAAGTGCTTCAAAAGTGCTGTGCATGACTTTATAAAGTAGCAGAGCTCAAAGAAGCTCTTTTGCATAGATAACAACTGAAGTTTCTTAAAAGGGCACTACAGCGAAAAACTGTAAAATTTGAAATATGTGCAAACATATACAAATGAGAAGTACATTTTTTTCCAGCATAAAATGAGACAAATTACTTTTCTCCTATGTTGCTGTCACTTACAGTAGGTAGTAGAAATCTGACAGAAGTGACAGGTTTTGGACTAGTCCATCTCTCCAAAGCGGATTCTCAGCAACGCTTTTATTCTTTATAAAGATATTCCCTAAAAAGGATTTAAACAATGATGCTGGCCAGCTTCCCTGCTCGCTACACAGATTTTTGGCAGTTGGACGGAGCAACTGCCATTTACTAAGTGCTTTTGAAAATAAATATTTCCCTGAGAATCCCCTATGAAGAGATGACTAGTTCAAAACCTGTCACTTCTGTCAGATTTCTACTACCTACTGAAAGTGACAGCAACATAGGAGAAAAGTAATTTATGGCTCATTTTACTCTGGAAAAAATGTACTTATTTGCATAGGTTTGCACATATTTAAAATTTTACAGTTTTTCGCTGTAGTGCACGTTTAATGCTCTCTGTACTAGAAACAATATGAGACTCATATCTGTGCGAATAATGTTTTATTTTTTAGCTGCACTATAAATACAATTCATTATCTCATAAGTTTACTTTCACTTCAAACTCCCTTTAAAAGTCTATAAGAAAGCCCCCCCCCCCCCCCCCCCCCCCCCCCCCCAAAATGGAATCCAGCACAACCAACACATTCTACGGCCAAAGAAATATTAGATTTCCTGCGATGCCCAAAAGCCTCAACACAAACACACAAGAAAACATAACAAGGCATCACAATGCGCACAAAAGTGCATTACGATACGCACAAACATGCTTTGTGTTTTCTTGTACATTTTGCAGAATGATCCCAGCCGTAATGACAGAAACCCGAGTCTCCTCCATTCTCTGGAGCAGATGGGCAGATGTCATCCCCCTGCCCCCCTCTGCATCCGACCGCAATGGATGCAGCTGCCGCAGAGTGACGGTATATCCCCGATGACAGGGGGGCTTTTCAAATCATCCTTCACTGAAAAAAAGTGAGTTAATTGTGCTCGATTTAATTCAAAACGCATTCACATACAGCCCGTTTAGGAAGATGACTGCTTTGTGCACACTGATCGTTCAGTTATCCTCCCATCAGCAACAAACGGGAAACCTCTCCATCCTGCCAATGTTCTGTTCAGTGGGGGAGAACTGAAAATATTAATTTCCTGACGCGCACAGGAAAAGTTATTCATTCTGAAACACTTGCCTGCCCCCCTGGTGGCTCAGCCTGGGACCAGAGCAGGGGCTAACCCAGGATTTTCAAGGGGGGGGGAATTGCTGAAAGGTCTTACTCAGCCAAACACGATATGATAATATGGCAGGACATCATGCTGGGTACACAGAATGCAATTTACTGTCCATTTGATGGGATTTGATGATTATTCCCATCATGTCTGATCTGATCCCGATAAGACCAAGGGATCGATTAGGAGCAGTTTGGATACAGATAATAATGAGGACAGCTGACATTGGTAATGAAGGGCAAAGTGAAGCATCACACAGCAGGGGCACAAGGATGTCTGTTCTCATACTTGCCTCTGTCCCCTGTCAAGTTCCCCAGAGCTGCTCCATGCTCTGTACACACGCTGCTGCTGCTCCATGCTCTGCACACACGTTGCTGCTCCATACAAAGTCAGCTGTAACCAGGAAAGAAAGGGGGCGGAGCAACAAAGGCAGCAGCATGGAGCTGTGAGCTGCAGGATACCTGCAGACAATCGGGTATCTCATCTTGTGCCTGTCACCAGACACTGCACTGAGGGTGCAATTCTGGGCAACAGTAATACCGCCCCCCCCCCCTCCCAAACTTGCCTATGCAGAAGGCACCTACAGTATATGCTGATATCACCAAGTAAGTGCATTAGATACACAAAGTGCTGTCAACATCACTGGTAAATGGATAACCAAAGATTATTGGCTCAGTTGCTAAACTTACAAAATTCTTCTAATGGTGGCCACTAATGATCCAATATTTTTCATCCAATCTTACCATTTGTATGTAATATAAGGTAACTGCCTGAAGTATCCATTCAGTTTATTCACTCAATGTACCCTTATACTACATAGATTTGGTAAGATTGGATGAAAAAGATTGGATCATTAGTGGCCACCTTAAGTTTTCCAACTGCAAATACTGTTGCCAATTATATGGTGGTGTCATGTAAGCAGGCAAGGACACCCAGCAGGACAGTAAGGGTCCTTCTACACTTAAAGGACCACTGTCCCTAAAATCTTCAAATTTAAAATATATGTAAACATTTCCAGATAAGAAGGTGCATTTCTCCCAGAGTAAAATGAGCCATACATTACTTTTCTCCTATATTGCTGTCACTTTAAGTAGCAGAAATGTGACAGAACCGACAGGTCTGTGGACTAGCCCATCTCCTCATTTCTTTATTTTCAAAAGCACTTAATGAATGGCAGTTGCTCCATCCAACTGCCAAAAAAGTGTGCAGCGAGCAGGAAGGCTGGTTAGCATCTTTGTATAAATCTTTTTCAGGGAGTATCTTTATAAAGAACTAGGCCCAAGGCCTGATTAAAAAAAAACGGTCGCTAGGCTGTGGCTGTGACATCCCCCCTACCCCTCCGCTCTCTATCTCCCTCCCCCTTTAATTATCCGTGCATAGGCCCGCCTCCTTCTGGACCCATCCTCCTCTGCTTCACGTCATTCCCCCCAGCTCTCAGAAGTGTCTCTGCGGTCCCTGCACATGCGTAGAACGAAAAAGCACTGACACATGGACATGAGATGCTGGGACACTTGACTTTTGTTAGGTAGGATAAAGGCCATGCTGAGAATCGCCTATGGAGAGATGGACTAACCCAAAAACTATTTCTCCTACTAGTTCAGATTTCTACTACCTACTGTGAGTGACTGCAACATAAAGTAATCTATGGCTCATTTTACTCAGGAAGAAACATGCTTACTTGCATGTGTTTATATTTATTTTACATTTTAAAGATTATTCGCGACAGTGGAGCTTTAATCAATTGCTCTCCGTTATAACTGAAAGATGACTGATTTTCAAAGTGATGTCCATGTTTTCATATGGCACAATTCACACTAAACGCGTTTTAACTGAGAGCTTTGTTACAATGTACTGCTATATGAAGGATAAAAAAAAAAACCATACCAACGCATACCAAATGATTAAAGGATACCTGAAGTGACATGATGAGATAGACATGTGTATGTACAGTGCCTAGCACACAAATAACTAGGCTGTGTTCCTTTTTTTTTCCTCTGCCTGAAAGAGTTAAATATCAGGAATGTAAGTGGCTGACTCAGTCCTGACTCAGACAGGAAGTGACTACAGTGTGACTCTCACTGATAAGAAATTCCAACTATAAAACACTTTCCAAGCAGAAAATGGCTTCTGAGAGCAGGGAAAAAAGGGGGGGGGGGGGGAAAGAACACAGCCTAGTTATTTGTGTGCTAGGCACTGTACATACACATGTCTATCTCATCATGTCACATGTCACCTCAGGTATCCTTTAAGTGTAAAAGGACCCTAACACTAGGGCATGATGATAGGTTTACAGATGGCCAACAAGAGGCTAGTTATTCCAACTCCGGGACAGTGCACACCAAACGCTCAGGGCTTTTTTAAAGTAATTTTTCTAGACGATTCTAGGCATGTGCCTAGTGATTTTCAAATCATTCCTAGCGATTTGTGGAGCGTTTTTTATATTTTGTTACAGTAAAGCTGTAACTGAACAGCTTCTGTAACAAAAATGCTTGGAAAATCGCTCTGATGTAGCGTTTTTGAGAGCGGTTTTCCACTTTCCTGTACTTTACATTGAGGCAGAAACACCTCAAAAATCAACAGAAATGTTGCAGGACCTGCATTTGCTTATGAGAGAAAATCTCATCGCTCTGGTGTGCTCCATCCCATTCAAATACGTTAGCCAAGCGGGCAAAAATGGGCAAATACATTTCATGGGTTTTAATTACAGTAGCATGCATTATTTAAAAACTATAAAGGCCGAAAACAGAAAAATAATCAATTTTTTTCCCACATTTTTTCCTATTTTCCCATTAAAACATTTAGAATAAAATAATTCTTGGCATAATGTCCCACCTAAAGAAAGCCTAATTGGTGACGAAAACAACAAGATATAGTTCATTTCATTGTGATAAGTAATGATAAAGTTATAGACGAATGAATGGAAGGAGCGCTGAAAGGTGAAAATTGCTCTGGTGCTCAAGGGGTAAAACCCCTCAGTGGTGAAGTGGTTAAAGGTCCAATCCACTTTTACTATCTACTGTAAGTGACAGCGACCTAGGAAAAAGTAATATATGCTGTATCAATGTTCTCCCCAGAATTTTTTTCAGCCGGATGGCATGAAAAAATAGCCGGGTGGGGTGAGATGAGAGAATGAAAGGCCGGCGTCTTTCTGCACAACTCTGCTTACAGCAGAGAAGGAGGTGAGCCGATGACAGCCGGGTGCTCGCCAAAAGTAGCTGGGTGGAGCACCCAGCTAAAAGAGCCTGGGGAGAACACTGCATGTACTCAACTATAAGTCTCGAAATTGTAGGGGTCGACTAAATCTCTAACTCAAAGCCAAAAGGGGTGGGCGGCGCACTTCTCTCTCAAACTTTGCAGAGTAAGCCGCAGCAGTCAGCATGCTTTATAACCCCCCATCCACGGTCACCTTTTCATTGAAAAAGCAATACTTTGTATAGCTTACGTTTGACCTGAGAAGGTTTTAGAGGGCCGCCATCCATTGCCTGTTAGGTACTGATATTTTTACCAACCAATGGCTGCAACAGTGAGCCTTACAAGTTGAAAGTATGACAGTACCGAAACTAGCTGGCGGCGTGAGAACGGAGGATCGTGGAGGACCGGCACGGGACAGGACGGCTGCAAGGGGCTGGCAGAAGCCCCAGGTAAGTCAAACTCTTTGTTTTGTTTTTTTTATTTCAGTTCTGCTTTAATTGAACCGGGCCTAAGCGACATTCCTGTTCACACCAATTTACCCAGTAGTAAGAGACACTTTCTTGATAAAGGAAGTGCTAACACACAGGTGTAAAAGTCCCGGCCACAACAATTAACAAGGAAAGGGGCAGGGGGAGAGATACTGGCCTGCAGTGCTTACTAAGGAAGGGGAGGGGATAATGGCCGCAGTTAAGGGGCATGAGGGGTTAATGGCTGCAATACTTCATGCAGTGCAGTCATTAACCCCTTCTGGTCCCCAAGTACAGCAATAAACTTTGCTGGGTAGACTTATACTTGAGTCAATATAAAATTCCAGCTTAAAGAGACTCCGTAACAAAAATTGCATCCTGTTTTTTATCATCCTACAAGTTCAAAAAGCTATTCTAATGTGTTTTGGCTTACTGCAGCACTTTATACTATCACTGTCTCTGTAATAAATCAATGTATCTTTCCCCTGTCTGACTTGTCGGCCTGTGTCTGGAAGGCTGCCAAGTTCTTCAGTGTTGTGGTTCTGCTATGAACTCCCCCTTCCAGGCCCCTCTATGCACACTGCCTGTGTATTGTTTAGATTAGAGCAGCTTCTCTCTTCTCTCTTATCTTTTACAAGCTGGATAAATCGTCCTCTAAGCTGGCTGGGCTTTCACATACTGAAGAATTACAGACAAGGGCAAAGCTGTTTGCAGGAAGAAACAAGCAGCCTGAAACTTCAGTGCATGAGAACAGGGGGAAAGAAACACACAAATGATCTCTTGAGATTCAAAAGGAAGGCTGTATACAGCCTGCTTGTGTATGGACGTATTTTCTATGTGTGGACATACTGTACATCAACCTACTTCCTGTTTTGGTGGCCATTTTGTTTGTTTATAAACAAACTTTTTAAAACTGTTTTTAACCACTTTTAATGCGGCGAGGAGCGGCGAAATTGTGTCAGAGGGTAATAGGAGATGTCCCCTAACGCACTGGTATGTTTACTTTTGTGCGATTTTAACAATACAGATTCTCTTTAAAGTGGACCCAAACTAAAAATACAAGATTTCAGAAATAAAATCTATTTTCTAAATTATGATAAATAGCAGCTTTTTTTCAGCTGCATGATGACAAATATAAAATATTTTACATTTATTGGAGGAACCCCTCCCTTCCTTTCATATTGCCGGGATTTTTCTAGCAAACTGGTAGAGGAGGAAAAAAAACAAAAACAAAACACAGGCTGCTACTGTTGATGTCACAGGGGAGGTGATCTCAGCTTGTGTGAGATTTCACATAGACGACGCCCCTGTGAGGGAGGGTAGCTGATGACAAACACACCCATGATCTAAAGCCTCCTACTAAGCTCAGAAGTAATGGCTGCCACCTGTATAACCCTAGTTATGAAAAGAGAAGGGTGAAAAGCATGCACTGAAATGCTCATAGGCTTGAAGGAGTGTTTATTTATCTTTGTATGTGTCAGAGTGGTGCAACTAAATATTTTGAATTAAAAAAAAATGTTTGGTTTGCGTCCGCTTTAAGAGGGTCTAAAATTGCAGTCGGATTAAAGTGTACCAGAGCTGAGCTAAAATAAAAGTTTTAAACATACCTGGGGCTTTCTCCAACCCCATGCGCACAGATCGCTCCCACGCCGCCATCCTTCGCTGCCTCCAGTATCGTGTCCCGTCACTTCGGCCAGTCGTTGCCAGTCTGCGCAAAAGAAGTGCACCCTCTACGTATCTCTCCAGCAGCTGCATACGTGAAAAGCGCAATACTCTTGAGCAGACTGGTCGCGACTGGCCGAAGTGACAGGACCCGATACCAGAGCTGGAGGCAGCGGAGGATGGCGGCGTGGGAGCGATCCGTGCACATGGGGTTGGAGGAAGCCCCAGGTATGTATAAAACTTTTATTTTAGCTCAGCTCTGGTTTCCTTTAAACACAAGGTCAACTTATATCCAAGGATCTACGGGTAGTTCATTTCACTGTGGGAGAAACATACATTTATATGTATCTATTTAAAATGTTACACTTTTTAGCGATAGTAGTCCAGTAGTCCTTTAAACCTACACAAATGCACATTGGCCTCAATTCACTAAGCAGTTTAGACTAGTCTACAGATGGTTTTTAGTCTACTGGTGGTTTGGTCAGTTGCATCAAAGGGGAATTCACTATTACCAAATATTTTAGACCTGTTTTTAGACCTGATGTAAACCATTTGGTAATTAGGTGGGTAAAGCAGGGAAATTATCAAAAGATGCAATTCACAAACGAGTAGCTATGACTGACATCCTTCTCCTTTGATGAGCTCTCCTCTGGATACAATTAAACTCCTGCATAATTAATTCAAAAGGCTCCACCGTCACATCTACAATTCCTCACAGAATTACTTTACCGACAGAAATCAGCTGGTCTAATCTCTGTCAGAAAAAGTGGGCGTGGTTACTCCTTGTTTGCCTTTGTGAATTGTGTAATTACTGAAGGTTAGACCAGGTCTAAAAATAGGTCTAAAATATGACACCAAACCATTAGTAGACTAAAAAACCATCTGTAGACTAGTCTAAACTGCTTAGTGAATTGAGGCCTAGTGTCATAAAATTGTGTGCAGAAAAAGCGCGTACAGCTTTTGCACTGACAGGGTTAATCCTGCCTCAGAAGGAGCGTTTTTCCAAATAGCCAAATGAAGAGAAACTCTAAAAGCGCCCACAAAAATAACGCTGCATAGCTGAAGCCGAGCGACGGCGAATATCGCTAAAATCCAACGTATGCCTGCTTGCAGAGAATATATGGCTGTATGCACCCCTGGAGAAGCAGGAAACCCTGTACATGTCTCACTTTATTGAATACTTTTCCAATATCCGCTATCCTTGGGCGACTCTCCAGAGCGGGTTCGGCTGGTCCAGAGACAACACTGGGCTGCGTTATGAAATGATAACTGACAGGGCTGCCAGTGGATGGCAAGAGCGTGCCGTCGTCATGGAAACAGAACATCCATTCCACAGGGGAGCTCTATTCAAACATGCACACAAAAAATGTAGCAATACTTCCTCCCGGGACAAGACGTCAATCAAAAGCACTCCGACCGCGCACAGCTCACCATGGCAAAGGCTAAATGTTAACAGTATTATCATAAACACCAGATAAGATCTGACATGTCCATTCTCACATCTCATAACACACCGCCTCCCCCCCTTTCCTCCACTCAGGATAATGCTATTAATAACAAAGGCGGAAAGATTTAGCCTTTGTTGCTGAGACAATTTGATATGGTTATTCTTCCAGTGGATTACACAAAAAAAAAAAAAAAAAAAAAATCACGATGAAATAAAAAGGAACAGCAGGCTTTGAATATTAGAGCGCTCCAACAGCTGTCTGTGCTGGCCTGCAGCCACCAATCATATGCAGACATGAGGACTGGAGAATGCAGGTTCGCCTCTGATTGGCTGCTGGGAGTGGGTTGTACTTATCAAGGGACACCTGGTATAGCCAACTACAGAAAAAAATAGGAAGCCAATACATGAAACATTATAGGGCAGGCATGGGCAAACTTGTTGAGGAACTACATGTCCCACAATGCATTGCAGGAGTCTTACAGCAACAGTCATGACTTATAAAGGCAAATGCATTGTGGGACTTGTAGTGCCTTAACAGCTGGAGGGCCAACTTTGCCCATGCCCATTATAGGGTCACCTGAAGAATGACATGAAACACAACAACAGTTTCAATAAAAAATACTTTTGCTTAGTATAAATAAAAAGGGTTTGATGGTCTTTTAATCTACCCATGGCTTTAGTAGAAACCCTGGTGATTCTGGTGAGGGAGAGAAAGAGTAAAGATGTGTACCCACCAAACAATTTCACAACAAATGATTTTTCGCAATCACGCAACATCATTTAACTTAAATTTGTTAATGATGTTCAGTGTCGGATGATTGCGCACGATATTCCTTTGCTTTGAACAGCCGCCATAATGGATCCAATTGTGCACAATAGGAACGATCGCCATTGACTCCCGAGCTATTTACAGTGATTGTTACACTACGTGTTCGCACTAATCATTTGCAACTGGGGAAGATGGAACGGGGACCGATCATACGACGGATCGTTCATCGCCATGTATCTACCCGAACCATATTTCACAGTCTTCTGGTGGGTATTTAGCTTTAGTAATGCAATCCTGACAGAGGTTGGGAGGATACAAGGAAGGGGGGGGGGGGGGGAGAACGGAGGGAGGATGAAAGAAGAGGGGGGGGGGACCGAGGGAGGATAAAAGGAGGAGGGGGAAGAACGGAGGGAGGATGAAAAAAAGGGGGGTGGAAGGAATGTGGGGGACAGGAGAGAAGATGAATGCAAGGGGGGGGGAGACAGGAGAGAGGTTGAATGAAAGGGGGGGGGGGGGCAGAAGGGAGGATAAAAGAAAAAGCGGGGTAAAGAAGGGAGGATAAAAGGAAGGGGGGGCTGAAGGGGGGATGAAAGGGAAAAAAGGTGGAAAGGGACAAAAGGGGAAAGAAGGGAGGATGAAAGGAAGGGGGGGGGGGGCGAATGGGAGATGAAAGGGTAAAAAGGTGGAAAGGGACAAAAGGAGGGAAGACAAAAGGGAAGAAGTGGGGACGAAAGCAAAGGGGGGTAAGGCTGGTGGGAGGATGAAAGGAAGGGGGGGGGGGGAAGCAGGAGGGAGGATGATTGGAAAAAGGAGAGGGGACGAAAGGAAAGGGGGGGGGGGGGGGGAAGAGGACTGGAGGGAGGATGAATGGAAATGGGGGGGGGGGGGGGTGGAGGGGAAGGGACGAAAGGAAAGGAGGGAGAATTAAATAAAAGTGGGGGAGCAAGGGAGGAAGAAATGATGGGCAGAAGGAAGAATGGAAAGGTGGAAGGAAGACAAAATAAGACTTTGGTATTTCTGGACTCTTGTACAGGTGACGCTATTCTTCATTTCTTCAATTTATTTTCACTTTAGGTTTGCTTCAGGGTACAGAGAATTTCAGTAGGTTAAACTTTATGGATACATCTGTTTTGTTGTTATTGTTTTCAGATTAGTATGCAACAATGAAAGGAGAAAATCAGTAAGTGGAAAAACCTTTAGAACTTGGGGGAAAAGTCCAGTTGGAATGTACTTCGTTATCTCGCATAGGATATACCATGCCCTCGATAAATAGTAGTTACAAAACCAACATTAGTGCTACCAAGTTTTTGAGATAAGAAAGAGGAACACTTTTAAGACACGCCCCTGCCACACCTCTAACCACTCCCCCACCACACCCCTCGCCATGTAAATCACAAAGAATTCCGAAACAAAATATGTGTTTTTATCATTCAAACCACACTGGTCCTTTTTATCGTTATTAATTGTTCTTCATTTTAACATTTGAAAATAAGAAATATATCAAATTAATTGGTGGGAATAAAGTTTAAAGTCAGTTAAACACATTTGTTCAGTAGAAAAATCCATATATTTACATAGATCTGTACACCAGTCCTGGCAGATGAACACATGAGGGAGAAAGAGGGACGGAGGGATTGGGTATCCCAAAGAGGGACAGTTGGGAGCTATGCAACATACTGATTTATTAAAGCGGATCCGAGATGACAAACTAACTATAACAAGTAACTTGTCTATATATCTTATCTAAAGTTTAGATAGTTAGTTTACACAGCAAAACAGCTTCAACGGTTTATGATTATTTCTTACTGTGATACAATCTGTTTGTCACATTGCCACAGGCTGAGGGCTGGAGATGCCATCAGCTTGCCTGTGTGTAAACTCACTCCCCTCTCCTCCTCCCCTCTGTCCCTGAAATCAATGGCTAGTAGCCTCCTCCTCCTGCCCAGACTGAGCTCCCATCAGCCCTTGCTACAGCGCCAAGGCACAAAAGGTGCTGTGGGCGAGGCTTGTTTAGTTTATAGGAAGTTAGTATTAAAACAAAAGAAAAAAAGTATTTGGCTTGAGGAATGCCCTATAAACTATATGAAAGGAGCACAATTATGCAATGAATAAAAGTTTATCTCGGATCCACTTTAAATAAGAGCATGAAAACCAGTAAAGCTTCTGGATCTCGGACATTCTGTGCATCTAACGTCTCCTTTCCCCATGTGGCCCGCAGGAAGGATTATTGGCTGGCCGGGATCCGCTGGCTCTAGGCGACTCAATCCCTCTCCCTTCCAGCACACGGCATAGAGGCGGCCCCATGTCCTGTGTCATTAGTAACAATGAAGCAGGATAGCATGCGGGGCTAATGGCGTCATTTGTCATACGCGCTTACCTCCAGAGAGGTCCGCGTTATTTGTGAAGCTCCGCTAGGAAACGTGCCGGGGGTCCGCTGCTGAACATTCATCACCCCGACACGTGTAATGGGACCTTTACATTTTGTAAGTGGAATGTAATGCAAAACTATTAGGAAACCACAGAAGCAACAAAGATCACCCCGACTAAGCGCCCAGCTGCTCTCCGCAACGCAACAGTAGGGGACACCGTTATTTACGTTTGTGTAACTCATCCATCTGTGCAGCGACGGGTAAGGAACAAGTCAAACGTGTCATGTAAAGAACACCCAACATGAAAAATACACCAGTAAAAATAGATCATCAGAGATAAAAACATTAAAGAGAAATCCCAATCAGTAGCTGATACCCCCTTTTACATGACAAATCTATTGCATTTCACAAACAGACCATCAGGGGGCGCTGTATGACTGATATTGTGGTGAAACCCCTCCCACAAGAATCTCTGGGACCGTGGTACTCTGGGCAAACTGCCACAATGTAACAATGTTCACAGACAGGAAATAGCTGCTTACAGATGTCTGTAACAGCCAAAACAGCTAGAAGCAGCTATATAACCTGCCCACAGTAACAATGTCACCATGTAATACATGTCAAAATGTGAATCTGGGAGAGGAAAGATTTTACAAATAGCAAACACTGACTAAATCATTTATACATAATTATTGTAAAAATGAAGCACTTTTTTATTACATTATTTTCACTGGAGTTCCTCTTTAAAGACTTTCTTTAGGTTCTTTACCTTTTATTTGTAAAGCAGCAATACATAACGCTGTACAACAAGCAGGAGGTGCAGATGGAGGACAAGCATGGATGGCCAGTGAGGTGGAAACCATTCCAAGTCCATGCAGGATTGTGGAAATGTACGTAGCTTGAAAATAGACCAATTGAAACATGCCTAGGCAGAATTATTATTATTATTATTATTTAGTATTTATATAGCGCCGACATATTACGCAGCGCTGTACAGTGTATATATATATATCTTGTCACTAACTGTCCCTCAAAGGAGCTCACAATCTAATCCCTACCATTGCCATATGTCTATATTATGTAGTGTAAGTACTGTAGTCTAGGGCCAATTTTAGGGGGAGCCAATTAACTTATCCGTATGTTTTTGGAATGTGGGAGGAAACCGGAGTGCCCGGAGGAAACCCACGCAGACACGGAGAGAACATACAAACTCTTTGCAGATAGTGCCCTGGCTGGGATTCGAACCTGGGACCCAGCGCTGCAAGGCAAGAGCGCTAACCACTACGCCACCGTGCTGCCCGTGCAGAATATGATTGGACCTTTTTTCAAGCGGCATACATTTGCATAATTCTGCATCAACCTGGAATATTTTGTATCTCATTGACCATCCCTAACAACAAGCACAAACTATATCAAGGGAGACGACGAGGTCATTCCAGTTCCAGCTTAACCACTTGCCGACCGCGCACTCATACCGCGCGTCGGCAAAGTGGCAGCTGCAGAACCAGCGACGCAGTTCTGCGTCGCCGGCTGCAGGCTAATTGATCAGGAAACAGCCGCTCGCGCGAGCGGCTGTTTCCTGTCATTTCACGGCGGGGGGCTCCGTGAATAGCCTGCGGGCCGCCGATCGCGGCTCGCAGGCTAAATGTAAACGCAAGCGGAAATAATTCGCTTTGTTTACATTTTTACAACGCTGCTACAGTAGCAGCATTGTAGTAGATCAGCGATCCCCGGCCAATCAGCGGCCGGGGATCGCTGTCACATGACAGGCAGGAGCCTGTTAGAGGCTGCACAGGACAGATCCGTTCCTGTGCAGCCTCCGATCTCCGGGGCAGGGAGGGGGGAGAGGGGGAATCCTGCGGTGGAGGGGGCTTTGAGGTGCCCCCCCCCCGCCACCCACAGCATGCAGGAGCGATCAGACCCCCCCAGCACATCATCCCCCTAGTGGGGAAAAAAAGGGGGGGCGATCTGGTCGCTCTGCCTGTCATTTGATCTGTGCTGGGGGCTGTAGAGCCCACCCAGCACAGATCTGAAAAAGCAGCGCTGGTCCTTAAGGGGGGGTAAAGGCTAGGTCCTCAAGTGGTTAAAGGGAACCTAAACTGATAAGGATATGGATTTTTCCTTTTAAAATAATACCAGTTGCTGGATTTTCCTGCTGATCCTGTGTCTCTTAATACTTTTAGCCACAGCCCCTAAACAAGTATGCAGATCGGGTGCAATGACGGAAGTCAGACTGGATTAGCTGCATGCTTGTTTCAGGTATGTGATTCAGCCACTACTGCAGCCAAGGAGATCAGCAGGACTGCCCGGAAACTGGTATTGTTTAAAAGGAAACATCCATATCCCTTTCAGTTTCGGTTCCCCTAGGAGGTGGGGGGAACATAGTACAGTCGGAAAACCACAGAGCCTGCGTGGCCACACCCCTTGCTCTCACTGACATCACAAGGAGTGTATTGCACAGGCCCAGTACGGTCTGCGCTTGCATAGTACGCACCTGGTGACGTCAGCGGGAGCGAGGACACGGCCGCGCAGGCGCAGTGGTTTTCAGACTTTAAAGTGAACGGAGAATCGGTGAGTGGCTGCGCGGGCACAGGACGTCTGCGGGGGACCATTAGAAGCCTCGGGTAAGTTCAACTCTTTTTCCCCCCTACAGTAGTCCTTTAAGGCAAATGGAATGGAGCTCTGTTTTCAGGGTTTATTTAAATGTGTTAAAGGGACTCCGAGCAGTGCAGAAACTATGGAAAGATGCATATCATTTTAAAGCTCTCTTTCTCCTCTTTCCAATGATATATAAACCGTCTTTTAGTTTTCGCTATTTTCGCGATTGAAATTGCCGCGACCGCAGTTTCGGTCGCGAAAATAGAGAAAATTAAAAGGCGAAGGGCAACGATTCAGGTGTCGTCAGAAAGAGGAGAAAGAGAGCTTTAAAATGATATCCATCAAGCCATAGTTATATTGTATTACACAGGCCGACACTTTCCCCAGTGTCAGCAGCTCCATTCTGCTGAATGCAGCTGCTGACTTTGACAAAAAGTCGCCCTGTGTAATACAATATAACTATGGCTTGATGGATATCATTTTAAAGCTCTCTTTCTCCTCTTTCTGACGACACCTAAATCGTTGACCTACGCCTTTTAGTTTTCTCTATTTTCGCGATCGAAATCGCGGCCGCGGCAATTTCAATCGCGAAAATAGCGAAAAGTAAAAGGCGTAGGGTGGTGGTTTATATATCATTGGAAAGAGGAGAAAGAGAGCTTTAAAATGATGTGCATCTTTCTATAGTTTCTGCACTGCTCGGAGTCCCTTTAAGGCAGAAGCAAGCCTAATGGAACTCCGAGAATGAGTTCTAGAGAGTGGGCTACGTCATAGAAAGGTCTTGGAACCATGCATTGGAATGTTATGGGAGAGGAAATCAATATTAGGTCATTGGAACATTTACGCCAGACAGCCCACAATTTTGCCTTAAATAGGGGACCCGAGATGGAACCTGAAGAAAACCAAAAGTTTAAGAGATAACTCTAACCTACAAAGCATTCCACAATCTCCTTCCCCTGATCTAGGTGTGTAGCCAGACTAGCGCCTGCGCACTGCTGCGCGACTCACTGACCCGTAAGAAGCTGCAGGGGGGCATCTAGGTGAGAAAGAAGGGGGAAGGAGGAGAATGGGCGGAGCGGTGGGCATGAGGACTGCATCCCATACTTGCCTGCTTCCCCCAGTTTTACGATTGCGTTCAACTCTGGTATCCTTTAAATCTTTCATCGTACCCATTTCGACATTAACGTCCGAGGTAACCATGTCGTCCGAAGCTTAGCGTTCCTTATATAAACATCTCAGTATTAGGTCACTAATGGACTGGTTTACTTTCAAAAAAGGGGTGTGTTTTTTGTTTGTTTTGCCACTCCGTGTACTTCAAGTTGAAAGGACAGTGCTGTGCTCAGTAGCCCCACCTTCTGGCTGAAAATGGTACATGTAAACATTCACACATGGCATTTCGTAGAAATGTAGGTTTTACTACTCAATACAATAATTAAAAACGACTGTGCATTCCCTATTTCCTGTTGTGAAAGACAATAATTAAACCTGTAACATGCACATGATGAAGTGTAAAGTTCACAGGAGTCTGACGTACCACATGTCCAGGCAGGTGGAGTACTCTGTAGAGCCCAGCAGGACATCGGGAGGCCGGTACCAAAGAGTCACCACTTCATTAGAGTAGGTGTGGCTGGGGACTGACTTGGCTCGCGCAAGACCTGGAGGACGAAAAATAATTGATGTCACACAGAATCCGTCTATATAATTAAACACATGGGCTGACACACCATCTGCAGCAGGAGAAACTCTACATGACACAGATTACACTATAAGGGAGGAAACTGGGACATGAACGGAATACAAAATATTTTACAAGGAATATACATATTCAACTAAGGTTTTTATAGTCAAAGCCATGGTTTGGACCACAGGAAACGCTTAGTACTGAAGAATTGACACCTTGGAATTGTAATGCTTGAGAATGCTTCTGAGAGCCCACTGGATTGCAAGAAGATCTAATAAGTCAATCACTAAATAAATTAAACCTGACTGTTCATTGGATGGAGCAATGCTAAAGCTGAAATAGATTGGACACATGAGGAGAAGGCAGGACTCATTGGAGAAGACCCTGATGTTGGGAAAGAGGAGGGGAAGGCAGCAAATGAGATGGCTAGAAAGTAGTATGGAAGCAACAAACATGAGCAACAAACATGAGCTTGGACAAGCTTCGAGAGGCAGTTGAGTATAGAAGGGACTGGCGGGCTGTGATCATTGAAGTCGCAAAGAGTCGGACACGTCTGAATAGCTACTGAACAACATACATATTTATGTTATGGGCAGCACAGTGGCGTAGTGGATAGCGCTCTCGCCTTGCAGCGCCGGTTCGAATCCCAGCCAGGTCAACATTCGCAAGCAGTGTGTATGTTCTCCCTTTGTCTATGTGGGTTTCCTCCGGGCACTCCAGTTTCCTCACACATCCCAAAAACATACAGATAAGTTAATTGGCCCTAGACTATGATACATACACTACATGATACATACACGGACATATGACTATGATAGGGACATACAGTATTACGGCAAATAGACTATTAACCAGAGTGCCTTTATGTGCTTAATTACTTTTATTCATAGCCTACAAAATGTATTGGTACAAAACATGGTTCACACTACATCTAAAATTCTAAAACCAAGTGCCAAGACATGTGAGCTTCCAATAATAACATCCCACTGTCCCTATGATGGTATGCCACCGTATTGATCACCCAGCCTCAGCCTATGCAAATCAATCGGTTACCCAATCATATTTGGACATGTGTGGGCCCTCCACCCAGGCACACACCACGAGGCCTCCTCACTCACACACTAAAAACAGTGCACTGTTGCTTTAAGGCAATACTTGTTTCCGCAGCAGACCAGTCCTTTTCATTCCTGTGATTATCATCTACCTGTCTAACTAGCAAACGATGGGGATATAGCCACAGCTGACAACTTCTATCACTTTCCCTCCTTACTTCATGTTTCCACAAGACAGCATTCTCCTCCATGCAAAATTCCATACACGGGCCAGCAAAAGATCTCAGTCCACTGCTGCTCATCCAGCTATGCTGCATCTATAACAACTTCCATTGCACTGTATATGTCAGCGTGCGGTGGTTTTACAAGTGTTGGTGTTTAACTCACGACCTTCCTGCAGCTTCAGCGTCCTTTAGAGGGAGCTATGCTCAGGGCTTTTCCATCAGCAGATGCCCGATGCAACAGTCGCATCACCTCCTATGGTTCCTGCTCCGGTCTCACACCTTCTCACATGCGGGGGTTCATGGTGCGGTAGTGATGGTTCGTTCGCGAACGAGCCGGCTCTAAGAGCCGGCTCTTTGCTGTGAACGACAAGAGCCGGCTCTCAGTTTTAAAAGAGCCGATGCCTCAGCCGCCCCACAGAGCTCTGATTTGCTCTGTAATAAAGGGCGCTGAGGCATGCTGGGAGATGTAGTCCTCCTCTTGCAGCTTGTAGGAGTGTATGGGGCAGAGCACTAGCAGGAGGGATTGCCCCAGTCAGCGAAGCAGTCTGGAGTTGTCATGGAGACGGGGGCGGGGCTTTTACTCCGATTCTCAGTGGTGTCCAGTGATATTTAATGAAGAGCCGATTGAGAGCCGTAAGAGCCGGCTCTTTAATGGGAGTCGATTCAGAAGAGCCGATTCTCGGAGAAAAGCCGGAATTCCCATCACTATGGTGCGGCCCGGCGTCCTGGGCAGTGAACGCTCACTTGCATCCGCCTAGCCACGCCTACTGACTCGTTTCACCCCGCCCACGGAGCTTTCTCAAAGTGTATGAGGTTGGGTCTTACTGCAGCAATGCCTCCTTATAGAGGCCGTCATCCTCGGCTTCCCGACTCCTCCCTACTTACAATTCACCATCTTTAATTCAGTCAACTAAGGGCAAAAAGTCTGAGACACTCTTTTCTATAATATTCCCTTGTGAGGATTACAACATTCCCTCCCTTGTCACTTGCTCGGATGATGAGATCATCCCTTTCCCTTAGGAATTCCAGGGCTTGTCTTTCACCCGGAGTTAAGTTATCATTTTTAGGGGTTCTTTCGGGGGACATGCAATATTACGCAGGGCTGTAACTAGATTGTGAGCTCCTCTGAGGGATAGTTAGTGACACAATATACTCTGCACAGCGCTGCATAATATGTCAGCGCTATATAAATAAATAAATACAATTTTCAGTGGTGTCATAGCAAAGTATGTGTGTGTGTGTGTACGTTATATAAATGTGTAAGCACAGTATGCACAGTACTAGTGTAGGCATGTAACATGAGTGTAGATTATATCTGGGTAAGTGTACATGTGTGTGTGTACGTTATATAAATGTGTAAGCACAGTAGGCATAGTACTAGTGTAGGCATGTAACATGAGTGTAGATTATATCTGGGTACGTGTACATGTGTGCACACACACTGGGTGGTTTACACACAGGGCTGGTTCTTCCATGAAGCAACCTGAATCACATGCTTCAAGTGGACCTGAACTCTTGCACAGGACTGAAGAAATACATAGAGGAATGCACCCTGTATGTATTTAGAGGGGTTTAGCCCGTTTAATTCCCCCTCACTTGTGTCTAACACAAGTTGTAATCTGATCCCTCCCCTGCGTCACATGACTGACTATGGCAGAGATGGCAGATAAGCCCATTTGAAAGCACAGGCTGTAAACAATATGTCTGTTTCCATGAATCAGGAAGTAGAAACTGTGCAGGTGTATTTTAGGATTTGTATCAGCGGTGACAATTGTTTTTTTTGTTTAAAGGTTATTATGCTATTGTGTATCTTATAGAGCAGAGAGGACGTTCTGAGTTCAGGTTCACTTTCAGGCCAGCAATAATAAGATGGCAGCAAGAGGGTGTACGAGAGGAATCGGCGCGGGAGACTAGGACGCAGGGTACAGCCGGTATATGGCGGATCCTGCTGCTGCACAAGTCCCCCTCCAGGCCGCCATGGATAGTGGGGAGTGAAATAATTTGGCTTCCAGCAATTGCTAGAGGCCGAATTATAGTGTTTTAAAGAGAACCCGAGGTGGCTTGCTAATAATGAAATCCGCACACAGAGGCTGGGTCTGCTTATACTGCCCAGCCTCTGTTGCTATCTCAATCCCCCCTAAGTTCCCCCTGCGCTCTGCTATGCCCCCTTAAATCACAGCCACGCTGTCGACACACAGCGGGCTGTGTTTACCTATGGAGTGTCACTCTCGCCGCTCCCCCCACCTCCTCCATAGCTCTGGTCTCCACCCATGTCCCTTCCCTCCCATCAGCGGGGCGGGAACCGGAGCTATGCAGGAGGCGGGGGGGAGCGGCAAGAGTAACACTAGAGAGGTAAACACAGCCCGCTGTGCGTCGACAGCACGGCTGTGATTTAAGGGGGCATAGCAGAGCGCAGGGGGAACTTTGGGGGGATTGAGATAGCAACAGAGGCTGGGCAGTATAGGCAGACCCAGCCTCTGTGTGCGGATTTCATTCTTAGCAAGCCACCTCGGGTTCTCTTTAAAAGTAACTTCAGCTCCGTCTTCTGACGGCGCCAAAGTTACTCCCTGTGTGCCCAAGTCTCCTGCGCTGAAATGGCAGTGTTCGGCAAGAAGCGACTCCTCTCCTAAAATGTCCCCCTCCTCACACTCTCCATCTCCCCATCTCAGCGTTCTAATGACGGGATCTCTGCCCGTCCAGCCGGGTTTGATTTAAATGCTGGCAGGTGTAGTGGAGTAGGTTTTCTTGTTAAAGGATACCCGAAGTGACATGTGACATTATGAGACAGAAGTGTATGTACAATGCATAGCACACAAATAACTATGCTGTGTTTTTCTTTCTCTGCCTGAAAGAGTTAAACATCAGGTATGTAAGTGGCAGTTCCTGTCTAAGTCAGGACTGGGTCAGACTATACTGTGACCCTCACTGATAAGAAATTACAACTATGAAACACTTTCCTAGCAGAAGATGGCTTCTGAGGGCAGGAAAGTGATAAAAGGGGTCAAATTGCACTCCTACTAGGTATCCTAACACACACTGCCTCTATATATTAGCCGTCATCTTGCTCCCCCTCACACTCCCTTTAGATTGTAAGCTCACAAGGGCAGGGCTCTCTCCCCCTTTTGTGTCTTGAAAATGATTATACATTTTATTTATCATGCTACTTTTATCACTGTCATTACCACTTCTGTATTTTGTATCATTTTTGTATTTTGTCACTAATTATGTATCTTGTATATTGGTGTACACCATTGTCTGTATTATTATGTACCCCATGTTTGTTTATTACTCAGTACAGCACCACGGAATATGTTGGCGCTTTATAAATCAATATTAATAATTCACATATTTTAGCTCTGGCATACCTCAATGAATGTGTCATTGAGCAAAAACAATAAAACAGTAAAAACTTAAAAAAAATAAAACTAATATCTTTCAAAAGGTCATTTTTAGGCGAAGGAGGATAGATACAATTGTTTATTTCATTCGTTTATTTTAACCTCGGGTGTCCTTTAACATTAGAAATGGAGTTACACTGAGCTTCAAATACACTGACTTGTAGGAGGGTGGAGGTCTAGCAATTCTCCATGGGGGGAGGGGGGGTGCAGGTTAGAAGGTGGGATTGATAAGAGAGAGTGGGGTTCAATTTGAAGGGGGGGGGGGGGGGGTTCTAAGGACTTTCGGCTGGGATGGTGAAAAAGCCTAATGGACTGTCAGCTCTGGGACCAAACGTGAGACCTCACTGGATTGTCTTAAACTATTTGCTACTTGGTGGCAAGTGAAAGGAACCTTCAACTTCAACTGGGTGTTATCAGAACGTAGTGAGGGCTTCTGAATTACAGCTTGTGCTGTCACATGCAGCAGCCACAGCTAGACATGATCTACAATAAATGAAGTGAAATGGTATTATGGATGTTGTCATCACAAAGATGCTAACCCCCTTATTCCACAGACATCCACTATGTTCTGCTATGACCCAGGAAAAGGTTAGACGCATTTCTGGCACATCTGCGTAGGATAAAGTCCATAGATTAACCCCTCAGTTGTGCACTGACACAGGAGTGCAGAGGGTAATTTACAGATTGTCCCAGGCATTGTATTTCTGGCAGTCTCCGTTCACAGTATACCTCACTAGAAAACCTTTGCCATGCTAAATATCTTTATAGCCTCCAGGGGGCGCCTCCGCGCTATAACTTCACTGGGTCAAAACAAGTCAATACACCTCTGTCAAAGCAGAAGAAAGATATGGTGGAACCTCTACATAATTACCACTCATCTCTCTTCCAGGGGAGGCTCGAAGACGTGACCTGTTGTGTCCGCCGACGGTCCAATGGGAACTGGTGACAGCGGAAAGGAAAGTCCACAAGACAGATGTAATCCTTGGAGGGCCGTCCTCGCCCCATCGATAAGGCTGATCAGTTATGCATGCATGGAGACTAATGGCTATGTAAAGAGCGGTCTATTGCTCTGCAGGCCCAAGGCACATGGCCCATTCCGTACACACATCACATGTATAGGACGGGATCGATACATCGACCTTTCCAACAGCAGCTTATCCAGGGTCATTGCCTCTGACACTGATCTGCGCTCTGAAAGCCTAACATAGATAAACTGATATGACCAGAGGCTTTAAACACAGGCCAGTTGTGAGAATGGCTTTTTGAACATGTGTAATAAAAGGGTTTCACCTTAAAGCAGAACTCCAGCAATGGCGTAAGGCTTTGTTTAGGCTGTAATGGCCATTTATAGATGCGTGTTGGATTTTGACAGACAAGTGCTTTTTTCTAAAATAACAAAAATCCTTTGTGTTGTGTGCTCTGGGCCCAGGCGCAAGTTTTACAATGGGCTTCCTCAGCCCCTCTACAGATAACAACTGTTATGGAGCTACAAAACCTGCCAAGGACAGCCGTAGTGTCAGAGGGATATAAGCAGGGGAGGCAACTGCCGCAGTGTCAGAGAAGTGTAAGCAGGGGAGGTCACTGCTGCAGTGTCAGAGAGGTGTAAGCAGGGGAGGGAACTGCTGCAGTGTCAGAGAGGTGTAAGCAGGGGAGGGAACTGCTGCAGTGTCAGATAGGTGTAAGCAGGGAGGGGACAGCCGCAGTGTCGGAGAGGTGCGAGCAGGGGAGGGGATAGCAGCAGTGCCAGGGAGGTGTAAGCAGAGGAGGGGACTACCGCAGTGTCAGAGAGGTGTGAGCAGGGGAGGGGATGGCCGCAGTGCCAGGGAAGTGTAGGCAGAGGAGGGGACAGTGCAGTATCAGATAGTTGTAAGCAGGGGAGGGGACTACCGCAGTGTCAGATAGGTGTAAGCAGGGAAAGGGACTGCCGCATTGGGTGTAAGCAGGGGAGGGGACAGCCACTGTGTCAGGTAGGTGTAAGCAGGGGAGAGGACTACCGCAGTGTCAGATAAGTAAGCAGGGGAGGGAACAGACGCTGTGCCAGGGAGGTGTAAGCAGGGGAGGGAGCTGCCACAGTGTCAGAGAGGTGTAAGCAGGGAAAGGGACTGCCGCATTATAAGAGAGGTGTAAGCAGGGAAAGGGACTGCCGCATTATCAAAGAGGTGTAAGCAGGGGAGGGGAAAGCCACAGTGTCAGATAGGTGTAAGTAGAGGATGGGGACTGCCGCAGTGTAAGAGGGGTGTAAGCAGGGAAAGGGACTGCCGCATTATCAGAGAGGTGTAAGTAGGGGAAAGCCACAGTGTCAGATAGGTGTAAGCAGAGGATGGGGACTGCCGCAGTGTAAGAGGGGTGTAAGCAGGGGAGGGAACACTTGACTTAAAAAAAAAAATATAGGACAAAGTGGATTTCTAAACAGATAACTTTTCTGTATTACGCTTTGTACAGAAGCTAGTTGGTCCCCGGCCAAGGTAATAGGTCAGGGCTGCTTTTGCCAAGAATCTACTGTTTGGAAGCCCTAATGCTTCTTCAATAGATCTGACCAGCTGGATTACCTTGTTATAGTGCAGGCTGAGACTACTGTTCTCCTCGACACCCCTCCGCTCTGCTGTTGTCCCTTTGACCTCTCCATAGCAAAAAGCAGGTTCTGAACAGAACTTGGTCCCCTGTCGCCCTAGAGAGACCACATCCCAATCTGGGCAACAGTATTCGTACGTGTGTGCAGGGCTTCCAGTCAGTTCACAGCAGAGATTTAGCCAGTTACAGGTGTGTTTTGCTAAACCAGTGATGTCCATTTACAAACACCGCAAACCCTGACAGCTCCACTTTATATTAATTAAAGTGGACCTGAACTCTTGCACAGGGCAGAAGGAAAACAGAGAGAAATGCACCCTGTATGTAGAGAGTTTAGCCTGTCTAATCCACCCTCATCTGTGACTAAGCACAATTGTAATTTGATCTCTCAGCTGTGACAGCTCAGGAATCTCCTCTGCCACAGCAGAGCAGCTCATTTGTAAACACAGGAGGTTAACCACTTGAGGACCCACCCTTTACCCCCCCCCCCCCCCTTAAGGACCAGTGTTGAATTCTGTGATCTGTGCTGGGTGGGCTCTACAGCCCCCAGCACAGATCAAACACCAGGCAGAGAGATCAGATCACCCCCCTTTTTTCCCCACTAGGGGGATGATGTGCTGGGGGGGGGTCCGATCTCTCCTGCCTGCGTGTGGCTGGCGGGGGGGGGGGGGGGGCACCTCAAAGCCCCCCTCCGCTGCAAAATTCCGCTTCCCCCTCTCCTACCTGGCCCCCTGGTGATCGGGGCTGCAAAGGACGCTATCCGTCCTGTGCACCCTGTGACAGGACGTCCCGTCACATGGCGGCGATCCCCGGCCGCTGATTGGCCAGGGATCGTCGATCTGCCTTACGGCGCTGCTGCGCAGTACAATGTAAACAAAGGGGATTATTTCCGCTTGTGTTTACATTTAGCCTGCGAGCCGCGATCGGCGGCCCGCAGGCTATTCACAGAGCCCCGCGCCGTGAATTGACAGGAAGCAGCCGCTCGCGCGAGCGGCTGCTTCCTGATTAATTAGCCTGCAGCCGGCGACGCAGATCTGCGTCGCTGGTCCTGCAGCTGCCACTTTGCCGACGCGCGGTATGAGTGCGCGGTCGGCAAGTGGTTAACAATATGTCTGCTTCCATGAAAGCAGGAAGTAGGCACACTGCAGATTTACTGCAGGATTTGTACCAACAAATAATGTTTATCTTTCAGAGCAGAGAGGAAGTTCTGAGTTCAGATCCGCTTTAATCTCCAGAAAACTATAGAAGAATTCTATGAGATGAGTGATGAGGAATGCACATAGTTGCAGGCGATGCTTCCTACTAATAACCAGTTCTCATTTTGAGATAGCCACTGAATTAAAAAGGAGAAAAAACTCAATAACAATGGAAGAATTGATGCTATCTGAAGCACAAGCAGAAATCGATGGCGGCCCCTGGCTTCACGCACAATATACAGCAGAATATAATTAAAGCGGGATGTCTTCATACCAAAGTCCGCCAGCTTCAGCTCCCCCGTGTCGCTGATGAGCAGGTTCTGTGGCTTCAGGTCTCTGTGCAGAATATGGCCTTGGTGTATGTAGGAGAGACCCCGCAGCAACTGGAACAGGAACAACTGGAAGAGAGGAAACCAGAGAAAGTTACAGCACATGTCCATACACACTACACAGTCTGATTATACAGAACATTTACTGTGGATGGTAGTTATATTATCACTGTTTATAGGCTGTATCTTGTGTGACTAGAGAGAAACAGAGGTAGGGTTGGAGAAATAAAATGTGAAGCTGGGCATTGGTTTCAACCACTTCACCACTAAGGTTTTTTTCCCTTAAAAACCAGTGCAATTTTCATGCTCCTCCCATTCACCAATAACTATCACTACTTTTCACACCGAAATGATCTGTTTTTTTAGCCACTGATTAGGCTTTCTTTCGGTGATACTTTTTGCTAAGAATGATTTTACTTTATATGCATTTCAAAGGGAATAAGAAGAAAAACATTTATGTCTTAGTTTTCAGCTATTATAGTTTTAAAATAAAAACCCACACATTTTATTTGTTCATTTGTCCCGGTTATTACAACACTTAAATTAGATCCCTAGTACAATGCATGGTGATAATATTTTATTTGGAAAGAAGGGTGTATATTTCCTGTTTTGTGTTTCTTTATACTATATCAATAATTACAAGCCTTTATTTGCAAAAATAACTATAAGGGCTCGTTCACACTAGGCATTGCAAAACGATATCGATTACCGCTTGCATTTTGCGGGTGTGATTTTTCCATGATAAAGGCGGAAAAATCACTGGACAAAGTAGCGTTTTGGAAGCGATCGCAATTAGTGGTTCTATTCATGCTAATCACAATCGCTCCAGAATCGACGGAAAACCACTGCAGGTAATGCGTTTGCGATTGGCAATAATTGCAACACGCCCGCGATCGAGGCAGTGAGAACACTGCCATAGACTACAAAAGGACTAGCTTTTTTTTTCAAAACGCTAGCGGTTTGCGGGAATCGCGTGATTCCCACTTAGGTGTGTACGGGGCCTAATATACCCTCATGACATACATTAAAAAAGCTGAGTTCCAAAGGTAACTATTTATGCATTTATTTTTTTAAATGCTGTCACTATTTATTTTTACAAGTGTTTTATTGTGATAACTATGGGGAGCAGGGAAGAAGGGGTTAATAACTAATGAAAGATTTATTTTTTAAATTTATTTTAATGTATTTAACATGTTAACTTTTTACTTTTTTACCATATGTCAGTACACAGGTTGATGTCAGTCTGAACAGTACACAGGAAGTAATGTGTATGTGTGTGTTTTTACTTTCATTTTGTTAATGACCACAGGGATCTTGCTGATGCCAGTGATCATTCACTAGGGGCATTTTGATGGGCTTTGGGAACACATGTTCCCATTCACCTATCCGTACTCTGACTCAGGAAGTACTCTGACTGAGGAGCTTTGCCGATCAGATTAATTTAGCAGTTAGGCCTGGTGCACACCAAAACCCGCTAGCAGATCCGCAAAATGCTAGCAGATTTTGAAACGCTTTTTCTTATTTTTCTATGGCGTTTTGCTAATTGCTGCAGCGGATTTCAGTATAGTAGATTTCATATATTGTTACAGAAAAGCTGTTACTGAACAGCTTCTGTAACAAAAACGTCGGTAAAACCGATCTGAACAGGCGTTTTTCAGAGCGGTTTGCGTTTTTCCTATACTTAACATTGAGGCAGAAACGCACCCGCAATCCAAAAAATGCCTCACCCCGGCATTTTTCGTTTCTGCAAAACGCCTCCTGCTCTGGTGTGCACCACCCCATTGAGATACATTGACCAAGCGGATCCGCAGCCGCAAGCGGCTGCAGAAACGCTGAAAAAGCCGCTCGGTGTGCACCAGCCCTCACTCCTGTTATAGCCTGATGAAGCGGGTATAGATCTGCAAAACGCATTGCATTTTGAAATTACAAACAAAATCATTTCTCTACTGGTAGTTGACTATTTTGAGTCTGGGGAGGTAAGTCCGCCACTAACTCCCATTTTAACGGTTTTTAAACATTTTATTTTATTCTCGCGCCTCTGTTCAAAGTATAAACTTTTCTTTCATGGACAGCAAACTGCTGACCTGAGGGAATTGCGGGTGAGCAAATAGCAGATTTCTAGAATGTAAGAGAAAGCAGGGTGCCGGTTCAGTGATTGAAATCTCCAGAGAATGGAAATGGAACAGCAGCTCCTGTGTGGTGAGGCAGGAAGCTGGTCTTGCAGCAGTACAGGAGAGAGGATATGAGAAAGCCTCATGCTGCTAGCAGCGTTTAGCGCTCGCTCTCCCCCCCACCGCGGCATCATTTCACCACGGCGATGAGGTTACAGCTCAGCTACACGACCGGCTCTGAAAAAAAGAGCTAAACAGGAAATATTCAGTAATCTATCCAGTTCCCTCTGCATTGTCGCAGGCATTTATTTCACAGGCCCGATAAATGGCAGGAAACCGCTTACACTGGCAGAGGAAGAGTTCTGAACAAATAAAGCTGCCACCCACCCAAAATTCAGAGAGATTGGGGAGTAAGTGAAAATGCGGATATGAAGTTGCCTTCACAGAATGATGGGATTTTTTAATGAACCTACAGAAGATACAGGAAGCTATGTTATCAAATCAGAGTATGCAATGAGCCGTCACTGTAAGGATTACAGTCTCTGTGTTGGCAGGAGAAGGAGTACAGATATACTGCTGAGAGGCTCAGGTCACAAACTTTCACCTCAGCTTTAGGATACCTGTGTGCTCATGATTATCATAGCAATAGATGCATAACATAAATCATTGGAGTACAAACAACATTCAATCAGGCACTGCAGTTGCTCCAAATGTATTCAATATCCAAAAGATGTGCAATACATTGCAGATAAAATCGCTGTATTCAATGGTAGGTGCATAAGTCACAAGCAAACAATTGGTGCAAAGGTGACATCCTACCTAATAAAAGTCAAGTGTCCCTGTGTCCTGTCCGTGTGTCAGTGCTTTTGCGCTACTGCGCATGTCCTGCACTGACACAGCCGTTGGGACAGGACGCAGGGCAGGCTAGGAGGCGGGCCAGCCGGGCGCGTGGGTGTGCGTGCGCAGCAGACGGGTGCGCGCTTGCGCACCGACTGGTGGCGGCAGGACCGAGACCTAGAGTCTGTTTTTAAACGGGCTCAGGTCAACTAGTCCTCTATAATAAAACCTGTGTCTCTGCGTCCTGCCCCTGTGTGTGTGTCTGTCCCTGCTTCCAGACCTGACAGTTTGCTGTCTGAGAACCTCAATGCATTGTGGGAATTAACAGCTTTTTTTCAACTCCCAAGCAAGCAACATCTCCCTGTGTGCATATACTGCAGACAGCGGTGGGGGATGAGCAAGTGGGACACGTCTGGGAGCGCAATGTGTGTGGTATCAGCTGTGGCCTAGAGCCCGTTTAACGGGCGGGCCTTTTTACTAGTAAGTTGATAAGATTAATATCTTACCATGGCTGAGGTGGGTAGCCGTGGATGCAGCGCAACAAATGGGCAGCCTAACGGCCGTTTTGCATGATGGTGCACCGCCGTGCGAAACAGCCATTAGGCTGCTCGTTTTTTGCCCTGCACCCACCTCAGCCATGGTAGGATATTATTATTATCAACTTATGTCACCTTTGCACCAATTGTTTGCTTGTGACTTATGCACCTACCATTGAATACAGGGACTCCTCTGCAATGTATTGCACATCTTTTGGATATTGAATACATTTGGAGCAACTGCAGTGCCTGATTGAATGTTTGTACGCCAATGATTTAGAACATAGAGAAAGGAAGCATGTTCTGTAACGAAGCAGCCAATCAGAACAGCGTTCGCGCGAAATGCTAGCGATTGCGATTCAGCAAACTTCCAAATTCTCCCGGTGACTGCGATCTTGCTATGCAATGCACAGCAAAATCGCAGCGAAAATCGGTCCGTGGAGCGATCGCGATTAAGTAAAAAACAAATCGCGGTCGTGGAAATTACCTACCGCGATTTCTGTGTTATTTGTCAAACCGTAGCGATTTAAAAATCACTAGCGGTTTGCGATTTTGCGATTCAGCATCGCAATCGCCGCTAGTGGAAAAGGGCCCTGAGTGCAAGACTTCAGGCTGTCATTGCCAGCAAACGTGTTTCAACCGCTTTGAGTCCTACAGGAGAAAAGCGCTGTACAAATGTTATTTGTTGTTTTGTTGTTTTGTTGTTTTATTTCTACTTTTGAGCCCCGGAAATGAAGGGATTTGTGTTTAGTTGTTTTTGCTTCGTATTTTTATGCAATGGTTTCTTTCACCCCACTACATTGAAAGTCTGCACTTCAACTGCATCTGAGTTGTTTCATTTAAAATTCATTGTGGTAATGTACAGCCTAGGTTCTCAACATGTGGTACGCGTACTCCAGGGGGTACTTCTGATGGTTCCAGGGGGTACTCTGTCTTGATATACTTAACCAAGAACAACAAATTGAGAGTTTTAGAAAATGATAAAGCTTATTTGAACAAAACTTAATTCGTATTTTAGCTAATTAAAAGCAATAGTAAATGTTTGGAAATTGTTTAGAACCAATTATACACGATTAGATAAATATTTGCCAAGGGGTACTTGTGATGTTTATTATGCTAGGGGGTACTTGGTGAGTACAGGGTTTTAAAAGGGGTACATGCCAATAAAATGTTGAGAAACACTGATGTACAGAACCAAAATTAGAAAAAAAATTGTCTGTCCAAATATTTATGGACCTAACTGTATACACACACACATATATATGGAGATACAGCTTGCTTGGCAATTGGAAACCGCATTATTTCCTACAATTCAAGGAGGTTCACAGACAACAACCCATCAGGACCATAATCATGACATCACACTGTGGGAGGGGTTTCTCCACAATATCATTCATACAGATGCCCTTGATTTATTTGAGAAAAGGTAAAGATGGGAAGTGACTGGATAGTGTACTCTGCCTCTAAAGGATGTGTACTGTCACCGTTCCTGTTCTCCCTATATACTAACAACTGCAGGTCAACAACAAACTCTGTCAAAGTAATCAAGATCGCAAACGACACCACCATAATGGGCCTCATCGCCAAAAATGATGAGAGCAGGAGTACCGCCAGCAGGTTGATAGAATCTGCCACTGGTGGAGTGAGAATGGCCTAAACCTCAACACTGCAAAACCAGTTGAGTTGATTGTTGACTTCCACCTCTAACCTGCATCGGCGGCACGGAAGTTGAACGCATTCCCTGTGCACGCCTCCTGGGCACTACAATCTCCAAAGACCTGACTTGGAAGGCTAACGCCGACTCCACCCAGAGTAAAGCCCAACAAAGACCTTTTTTCTTCCGCCAACTAAAGAAGTTCGGTATGGCCCAGAAGCTTCTGACAAGCTTCTAGTGCGCCTCAATTGAATCTGTCCTCCGCTCCTCCATCCTGGTCTGGTACGCTGGCTCATCTGCCATTGACAGACACAAACTTCAAAGGGTCATCAGATCAGCGAAGATAATCATTGGGAAACCACTTCCGCCTCTGGACCACCTCTGCAACTCCAGACTGCGCTACAGAGCTCAGAAGATCGCCAATGACACCTCCCACCCAGGACTCTGCTTCTTCAGTCAGCTCCCCTCAGGACGGAGGTTCCGATCCATTCCCACCAGGACTTCAAGGCACAGGAACAGCTTCTTTCCCACAGCCGCCAACTCTCTGAACTGTACAAACTAATCCGCCATTAACTGTAAATCGATCGATAGAGCAATATTGCACTGTTGCACACTACACACAACATTAACCACAATTCAACCACAAGTTGTGTGTAAACTGCTGCTTTATGTATTGTATGTCCTATTCCACACTAGCCCTGTACATGCCAAAACCCATTCAGGGCAAGACCCAGTTGTGCCTGGTGAAATAAAGTGGATTCTGATTCTCTAACCCTGAGACAAGGGTTCATATCTCAATATCTTCCTGTTCAGTAAGCCACCACGTATTCAGTAAGGAGCCCTAGGGCAATACTCCCTAAAACTGCAGGGTGGTCTATTGAGGGCGTCTTTAATGAATGCAGCTCGAGCGCTTTCAGTCCAACAGGAGAAAAGCGCTATACAAATGTAACGTTGTTACGATTATAAAGATCTCTCGTGGGAAAGGGGAAATTTGCTACTGATTGGGATGAAGTTCAATCCTGGAGTTCCCCTTTGAAGCGGGATGGTCAGCTACAAAATCAAATTCCATTTACCCACTGCTCTGTGTTTATTAAGCAGCCTACCACCTGACCCTGCATTGCAAGTATTCCAATATAATCATAAATGTTTCTGCTGTAATAAATCTTATCATCTCAGTCAGCCCGGCTCTGGTACATTGACAGGGTGTCATCTCCCCACCCACTTTCCTGCTCCTCACGGATTGGCTGAGAGCAGTTCAGTGTGACAGGCTGAGGCTGAGACAGGAAATACACCTCACCCCTCTGCAGAAGCTGCTGAAATACGATCTATGCTGTGCTCACATGTGTTTACAAAGCACGCTAGAAAAAGTAGGAAAAAAAAAGTCAGGGAGGAAATGACATCAGGATTGGCTTCAGTCAAAGGCAGCAAAGATGGAAAATGCCTGACAAGTTTTCTCTTTATTTACTATATAAAATTCACTGAAATCAAACAGTGGACAGTACAATACATGTGTTATGTAAGTAGAACAAGCAGTTTTATACTTATATACGTGTTTGTTTTTTTTTCCTTGGCATAGTATGGCAGTCCCTGCTGCTTTAAACGCCATAGCCCTAGTAATCAGCCAATCCCAGCCGGCAGGGAAGTGTACCACAGCTTCCCCGAGTGCCGCCTCTTGGGGCCATGCGAGGATACGGCCAGGAAGCAGTGATTTAGGAGCTCTGCACACCTGTCACTTTCCTGAGCTACAGCTCCATAAACCTCCCAGCAGAACAGCCACTGGAGCTTGTTAGACTTTTATTTAAGTACAATTTATTTTGAACGACTTAAACACGGTGGAAAATGCAGACGCAGAGCAAGAATTTTTCATGCCCGCCGCTGTTTACCATACAAAAAAACTTTAAAGCTGATCTTTGCAATTTTAGTCACAGTCTCTCCTGTAAAAGTAACCCATGAATAAAATGGGTTTTATTTATTTATTTATGTAATGTAATTAATAGGAAATTTGCATGCGTTTCCGCTATGCAAATTTTCCGTGCGAATTTGCATACGCTTTCGCTTAAAATCAATGTAAAAGCACACAGGCACCGACATGGTTAAATTTGCATACTTACATACAGATGCGAATGTTAACGCGGTTTCACGTTAAAATTCGCATACAAACGCGTACGTTCATTTTTTCAGTTTCCTCGGGGACGCGAGTGATTCTTCGCGTTTCTGGCCCCAATAGCGCCATCTATGCTGCTATAGCATATATCATATACCATATAGCAGCATAGAGGGTGCTAATGTGTCTGGGAACGCGAAGAATCACTCGTGGCCCCAGCCTGTCAGCTCCTGTCACCGAAACAGGAAGTGGCTGCCGGCGGGGCCAGGAGGATCGGAGGGAGACGGCGAGGGCACCGGACAGCTGCAGGTAGCTATTGGAAGCCCTAGGTGAGTAAAACTCATTTTTTTTTGTTTGACTAAAGTGTCCCTTTAACAGCAAAATTAGAAACTACAATGATACATTTTATGTGCATTGCAGAAGGAAAAATGATTGCCACATTTTATATGAATGGGGGCTAAATAAGAGCCCAACAAAATAGCACAAGGTCCAGCCAGGCAATAACCGTATCCCTGCTGCAAATAACTGGGCCATGCTTGACATATTGCTGCTGCTGGAACAGACGCTAATGTCCAGTTCCTCATCTGTGCCGCGCGATACACTCACCCCCATAATGGGCGGCAGCGGGGCTCTGACTGTGGTACACAAGGCCTGAATGTCATACACGGGAGCAATATCCCATGTACAGACCGCACTACTACACTGCAAGTCAATAAAGCTCCCGCACACAATAATCTGCCGCTTGCTGAAGATTATTACCAACCCTGAGAAACAGGATATGATCTCAGGGAGGAGATTCTATCGATTTTATGACATATAACACTGAGGAACTCGATTCTACCAACTGCTGATAGAGAAGAGAAGCCCTGAGATGCGCAGCTTCTTTATTGGCTTACAATATGGATTATATATTGAAGTCCTCTTAAAGTGAAACTGTAATCACTTCACCCCTCCAGCTTTCCCTCACATTTGGTGAGTAGTGCATCGGATGGTAGGATTAGATTGTGAGCTCCTCTGAGGACAGTCAGTGTCGTGACTATGTACTCTGTAAAGTGCTGCAGAAGATGTCACTGCTATATAAATACATAATAATAATAATATGGAAGAACATTTGACTATGATAGGATTAGATTGTGAGCTCCTCTGAGGACATGACTATATACTCTGTAAAGTGCTGCAGAAGATGTCAGTGCTATATACATTAAATACATAATAATAATATGGTATGGCTATGGTAGGATTAGATTGTGAGCTCCTCTGCGGACAGTCAGTGACATGACTATGTACTCTGTACAGTGCTGCAGAAGATGTCTGTGCTATATAAATACATATGAATCATATGATAGGACATGAGACTATGACAGGATTAGATTGTGAGCTCCTCTGAGGACAGTCAGTGACATGACTATGTGTCCTGTAAGTGCTGCAGAATATGTCAGTGCTGTATCAATAAATAATAATAATAATAATTATTGTTATTAATATATGTTAAGACATTAGACTATGACCATGGTAGGGATCAGGTTGTGAGCTCCTCTGAGGATAGTGACATGACTATGTACTCTGTAAAGTGCTGCAGAAGAGGTCAGTGCTATATAAATATATAATATTAGTATAATAGGACATCAGTGTAGGAATATGGTAGGATTAGATTGTGAGCTTCTCTGAGGACAGTCAGTGACATGACTATGTACTCTGTAAAGTGCTGTATAAGAGGTCAGTGGTATATAAACCAACAATATGTCCTTTTCAGCAATACTTCTAAGCAAATAAGCCAGAGCAAAAAAAAAAAAGAAAAGAAGCATTATTTAAGGATGTATTGCAATGGTGGAAATTGCAACTTTTCTGTGCATGGGTGTTTTATTGAAAATAAAAGCAATAACAGCACACAGAAAATATCTAGCGTATATTTCTGCACACTGGTGTGAAGGACTGATGCTTCACCCTACTCAGAGCAAATCCATTCAATTCCCAGCCACCACTTCTCCGCTCTGAGCCATGTTAGCTGCATGACAATCTCCTCACCGTCTCACTCAGTGAATACTTAATGAGAGTTGCTGAGGGGCCAATGGGGCTCCCAGCAGCAGGGGGCAGCAGAGAGGGGGCTCCTGTATTCAACACTGAGGCTCCTTTCACAGCCTTCAGCATTGTGCTGTTCTCTGATGCACTGAAGCCCTCTCTGATCCTGGCACAATCTCACAGAGGTTCCTATGGAATCTTCCAGCGTTTCCTCAGCCAGGATCGGCTCATTACAGTAATATAATTCCTTGTCCTGCAAAGCAGCATGGATCAAAGCAGCCACACGTGCAGCGCGATCATCAATGGGGGAGCGTTGTGGAGGGGATGTGTGACTAGCCTGACTGCGGAGGGCTTCAAAGCACGTCAGTCATACACCGAGGCTACAGAACACAGGTCTATGTAAGGCAATGTAGATGACAGGTTAGCTTCAGTGGAAATGGCATGCCAAAGTAATCAGCAGTTTCCAGAGATGTGGATTGCTGAAGTTAAAGGACCGCTATCTCGAAAAATTGTAAAATACATGTAAACACATAAATAAGAAGTGTTTCTTCCAGAGTAAAATGAGTCGTAAATTACTTTTTTTATACTATGTTGCTGTATAGTTAGTAGAAATCGGACAGAGCCAACAGGATTTGGACTAGCCCATCTCCTCATGGGGAAGTCTCATGGTTTTGTTTAGTTTCAAAGGCTCTTACCAAATGGCAGTTGCTCTGTCCAGCTGCCAAAAAAAAAGTGTGCAGCGAGCAGAGAGGCTGGCCAGTGTCATTGTTTAAAGGGATACTGTAGGGGGGTCGGGGGAAAATGAGCTGAACTTACCCGGGGCTTCTAATGGTCCCCCGCAGACATCCTGTGTTGGCGCAGCCACTCACCGATGCTCCGGCCCCGCCTCCAGTTCACTTCTGGAATTTCTGACTTTAAAGTCAGAAAACCACTGCGCCTGCACGCCCGTGTCCTCGCTCCCGCTGATGTCACCAGGAGTGTACTGCGCAGACACAGACCATACTGGGCCTGCGCTGTGCGCTCTTGATGACATCAGCGGGATCGAGGACACGGCAACGCAGGCGCAGTGGTTTTCAGACTTTAAAGTCTGAAATTCCAGAAGTGAACCAGAGGCGGGGCCGGAGCATCAGTGAGTGGCTGCGCCAACACAGGATGTCTGCGGGGGACCGTTAGAAGCCCCGGGTAAGTTAAACTCATTTTCCCCTGACCCCCCTACAGTATCCCTTTAAATCCTTGTCAGGGAATGTCTTTATAAAGAATAAAAGCCATGCTGAGAACCCCCCATGAAGAGATGGATTAGTTCAAAACCTGTCAATTCCATCAGATTTCTACTACCTACTGTAAGTGACAGCAACATAGGAGAAAAGTAATGTATTGCTCTTGAACTAGGGGAAAAAAAAAAAATCTCCATAGCACATTCCTATGCGCTTGTATATGCTTAAAGCACACACAAATTCACTTGCATTGCTATTCGCTTCACAGCACAACGCACAGAAACGCCTGCAACACCACGTTTCTCAAACGGACAGTAACAAAGTGCATAGATGTGAACGCAAAGCGCATAGATGGGCAGCACAGTGGCGTAGTGGTTAGCGCTCTCATCTTGCAGCGCTGGGTCCCCGGGTCGAATCCCAGCCAGGGCACTATCTGCAAATACTTTGTATGTTCTACCTGTGTCTGTGTGGGTTTCCTCCGGGTACTCCGGTTTCCTCCCACATCCCTAAAACATACAGATAAGTTAATTGGCTTCCCCCCTAAAAATTGGCCCTAGACTACAATACATACACTGCACAATACATACATAGACATATGACTATAGTAGGGACTAGATTGTGAGCCCCTCTGAGGGACAGTTAGTGACAAGACATTATACTCTGTACAGCGCTGCGGAAGAGGTAGACGCTATATAAATACTAAATCATAATAAATGTGAAGATTAGAATCAATATAATAAAGCTGTACCTAGCAAAGCGCAATGCATTGTGAAAAGCTTACAGTAACGACCCAAGCGTGAGCGAAGCCTAAACCTCAAACTGCATGGAGGTGGTAAAATTGGTCAGTGATTGGCCGGTCATCATTGTAAGTGTGTACCGGGCTTTAGATAGTATCGGCCTCCGCTGGACCCATTGGCCTCAATTCACTAAGCTTTATCAAACACTTTATCAAACGTTTGATAATTTACCTCATGGGTAAATCTAATTTTGAATTCACTAAGGTGTTATAGAGTTATTGAACGTTTTATCAATAAAACATTCGATAAATATATAACACCTTAGTGAATTCAAAAATTAGATTTTACCCATGAGGTAAATTATCAAACGTTTGATAAAGTGTTTGATAAAGCTTAGTGAATTGAGGCCATTATGTGGTAGCAGCAAAGTGAATTTAAGATTACATCAGTCTGTGCTGAACAGATCTGTGACAATAACCTCTGGTTATGTATTTTGTTATCATGCATCAAGCTTGACTTGTGCAGGACTGTGACGGCTTCACTTCATTGCTTTTAGAATATCTTATGAAAATAAACAAAAACCATTGTTATAATGCAGTGAGAAAATACCTAAATAAACAAACAATATTATGCTAAGTGCGGCAACCTCGTGACTCCAAATCTAACATGATCGTTCGGAAGAAAGACTGCTGATTGGCTGCCACGGCTTACTGCGTTCTGCTTATTGTCTGTCGCCTTATTCAATAAGCCCCATACTGCCGCTCCCCTCATACAGTCATTACAAACGGGGCTAGAAATTCAATTTCACCCACCAGCTGATGCCGTTGGCCCGAATAGAATCACACAGCGTATTAAGGGTTTGGTGAAAGCACATCTATACACCGGTGTAAGAAATGGCAGCATGTAAAATGAACAAATGTCAGCTCTAATAATTGATTCTCTATGGCATCTGTGATAGGCGACCCTAATTTGGTGTAATATTACTTGAAATTCCACACACCTGCCTGTCCTTCCAAGTGTGAACGGCAAAATATTGCCTTTTATCGGCCCCATACACATATCTATTAAGCGGATAGCCAAATACACTGAGGAAATGCAGGGTATGTCCATTACTAAACACTGCCTCCCTCCCCTTCTATAGACCCACTTACTCTGACCGTTTGAGAGACCCCTCCTACTGATCTCTCTAGAGGAGGTCAGAGGGAGTGCGTCTTTAGAGGAGGTCAGAGGGAGTGCGTCTCTAGAGGGGGTCAGAGGGAGCGCGTCTCTAGAGGGGGTCAGAGGGAGCGCGTCTCAAGAGGGGGTCAGAGGGAGCGCGTCTCTAGAGGGGGTCAGAGGGAGCGCGTCTCTAGAGGGGGTCAGAGGGAGCGCGTCTCTAGAGGGGGTCAGAGGGAGCGCGTCTCTAGAGGGGGTCAGAGGGAGCGCGTCTCTAGAGGGGGTCAGAGGGAGCGCGTCTCTAGAGGGGGTCAGAGGGAGCGCGTCTCTAGAGGGGGTCAGAGGGAGCGCGTCTCTAGAGGGGGTCAGAGGGAGCGCGTCTCTAGAGGGGGTCAGAGGGAGCGCGTCTCTAGAGGGGGTCAGAGGGAGCGCGTCTCTAGAGGGGGTCAGAGGGAGCGCGTCTCTAGAGGGGGTCAGAGGGAGCGCGTCTCTAGAGGGGGTCAGAGGGAGCGCGTCTCTAGAGGGGGTCAGAGGGAGCGCGTCTCTAGAGGGGGTCAGAGGGAGCGCGTCTCTAGAGGGGGTCAGAGGGAGCGCGTCTCTAGAGGGGGTCAGAGGGAGCGCGTCTCTAGAGGGGGCCAGAGGGAGCGCGTCTCTAGAGGGGGCCAGAGGGAGCGCGTCTCTAGAGGGGGCCAGAGGGAGCGCGTCTCTAGAGGGGGCCAGAGGGAGCGCGTCTCTAGAGGGGGCCAGAGGGAGCGCGTCTCTAGAGGGGGTCAGAGGGAGCGCGTCTCTAGAAGGGGTCAGAGGGAGCTCGTCTCTAGAGGGGGTCAGAGGGAGCGCGTCTCTAGAGGGGGTCAAAGGGAGCGCGTCTCTAGAGGGGGCCAGAGGGAGCGCGTCTCTAGAGGGGGCCAGAGGGAGCGCGTCTCTAGAGGGGGCCAGAGGGAGCGCGTCTCTAGAGGGGGCCAGAGGGAGCGTGTCTCTAGAGGGGGCCAGAGGGAGCGCGTCTCTAGAGGGGGCCAGAGGGAGCGCGTCTCTAGAGGGGGCCAGAGGGAGCGCGTCTCTAGAAGGGGTCAGAGGGAGCGCGTCTCTAGAGGGGGTCAGAGGGAGCGCGTCTCTAGAGGGGGTCAGAGGGAGCGCGTCTCTAGAGGGGGTCAGAGGGAGCGCGTCTCTAGAGGGGGTCAGAGGGAGCGCGTCTCTAGAGGGGGTGTAAGGTACCTTGAGGGTTGGAGACCGATGTGCTGGAGGTAGCAGCTCTTGCAACTTACCAACGGGAAACCCTGGAGTGGAAACAGGAATCTCCAGTTGGCACGGGGCAGGAGCGCTTGCAGGAAGTCACTGTAGCGCTCCCACAGGTTGAGTCTGGTACTGCAATGACTCAAACACCAGGTAGACTTGAGGACTGAAGCAGATCCAGGAACGGGCACAGGTCTGGCAGCAAAGCGGGTACTCAAACAGGCGGTGGTCGGCAGCAGAGAGGGTAGTCGTACTTGGCAGAGGTCGGCAACAGAGCGGGTAATCAGACAGGCAGTGGTCGGCAGCAGAGAGGGTAGTCGTACTTGGCAAAGGTCGGCAACAGAGCGGGTAGTCAGACGAGCCAGGTTCAGTAACATCAGATCAGGGCAGAGCTTAGTCAGCACACGGGAACACACACTCACAGAACTTGCTGCAATACTACAGCAACCAGAGTGTGGTGCTCTCCAGGCTTAAATAGGCCGTTTGGGCGTGCCCAGCGTAACGTACGACGCGCGTGCGCAGAAACGCACGGCGCCACGCAACGCCCACGTCAGAGCAACATGTACAAACAGACGCCCCTCACGCGCGCGCGCGCACGCGGCACTCACAGCAACGCCTTCCGGCGCCACTGCCTGCGCCGCCCGACGCGACGCGCATGAGCGCACCACGCCAGGCCGCCGATTATGGAGACCGGCCGAGATGCCCCCGGACGCCTGCCGACATCCGTGCGTGCCAGCCGCCTCGCCTGGACAGGTAACTGACCGTGACAATGCCCCCTCCTTAAAGGCAGCCTCCGGATGCCCTCTGATACAGGCTTATGAGGGTATTTCCGATGAAACTCCTTAACTAGGCGATTAGCATGAATATTAACAGCTGGCTCCCAAGAGCTCTCTTCCGGACCATAGCCTTCCCATTTGACCAGATACTGGATTTTTCTACCTCTTCTCCTAGAGTCCAGAATAGCCTCCACCTCAAATTCCTCTTCTCCATCAATTTCAATAGGTACCGGAGGGCCCACATTGCGATCTGGAAAAACATCTGCAACTGCTGGTTTAAGAAGAGACACATGGAAAACTGGGTGGATCTTGAGAGTCTTGGGAAGTGTGAGCTCATAAGCCACTTGACCAATCTTCTTTTTTACAGGGAAGGGACCGATATACTTAGGTCCCAGTTTGCGTGAAGGACCTGGCAATTTCAGATGTGCAGTAGATAAAAACACAGTATCTCCCACTGTTAATTCCAGCTCACCTCTTCTATGGACATCAGCATTTCTCTTAAACGCCTCTTGTGCTTTAGCCATGTTGTCCTGAAGAAGCTTGTTATTGTCAGAGAGGAAGTGGACTAGCTCCCCTGCAGCTGGTACAGATGCCTCTGGAATTAGATTAGGCAAGAAGGTGGGATGAAACCCGTAATTTGCAAAAAACGGGGATTGTTGAATAGCTGAATGACAGGAATTATTGTAAGCAAACTCAGCCAAAGGTAACAGATGAAGCCAATTATCCTGTGTAGTAGTCAAAAAACACCTGAGGTACTGTTCTAAAGTCTGATTTGTTCGTTCCGTTTGTCCATTTGACTGAGGGTGGTAGGCCGATGAAAAATGTAATTGTATATCCAGTAGTTTGCATAATGCTCTCCAAAACCGGGAAGTAAACTGAGTCCCTCTGTCAGAGACTATATCTCCTGGGACACCATGCAGCCGAACAATTTCTCTGATAAAGGTAGTAGCTGTTGTTTGTGCAGACGGCGTATTATGCATGGGTATGAAGTGCGCCATCTTAGACAATCGGTCTATTACCACAAAAATGGTGTTAAATCCTTCCGAAACAGGCAATTCCACAATAAAATCCATGGCAATTGAAAACCAGGGTCTTGGAGGCACTGGTAGAGGATCTAAGAGTCCCCATGGCTTCAATCTAGATCCTTTGGCACAACAACAGGTTCTACAGGCTCTCACGTACTCTTTACAATCCTTCCTTAGATCAGGCCACCAGAAGGAACGTTGCACCAGCTCCTGAGTCTTGGACACCCCAAAATGACCTGCCAGTTGATGATCATGACACAGTTTTAACACTGATGTGCGAAGATCTTGAGGAATAAAGATTTTATCTTCATGATACCATAGACCATCCTTGAACATTAGAGATGACTCATCTGTATCAGAAAGCCCGAATTTACTCTGCTGAATTTGCTTGACCAGATCAGGTTGTAGAATCAGGAAATTATGACTTGACAGAATTGTATCTGGACAAACTGGTGACACTTCCTCCTCCGGAAACATCCGAGATAAGGCATCTGGTTTGATGTTCTTAGACCCAGGTCGATATGTTATGTGGAAAGAGAATCTAGAAAAAAAAAGTGCCCATCTTGCTTGTCTGGGGTTCAGTCTCTTAGCAGTCTTTAGATACTCAAGATTTTGATGATCCGTGTAGATCAAAATAGGGTGACTTGCACCTTCCAGTAAGTACCTCCATTCCTCTAAAGCGTTCTTAATTGCCAACAATTCTCTATCCCCGACATCATAATTCCTCTCAGCAGGAGTCAGTTTCCTAGAGAAATATGCCACTGGATGTAGCAGGAATTTCACCCCTTGTCTCTGAGATAGAACTGCTCCCACCGCCATTTCAGATGCATCCACTTCCAATAAATAAGGCAAGGCAGGGTCAGGGTGTCTAAGAACGGGAGCAGTTGTAAACAATTCCTTGAGTCTTTCAAAAGAGGCTTGCGCTTCAGTACTCCAGACAAATCGTTCTTGCTGACGAGTAAGTTGAGTGATAGGTAAGATTATTGCTGAAAAATGTTTGATGAACCTGCGGTAAAAATTTGCAAAACCGATAAACCGTTGAACTGCCTTCTTGTTCGTAGGAGGTGGCCAATCGATGATTGCCTGAATCTTTTGTGGATCCATGGTAAATCCTTCTGCAGAGATGATAAGACCCAAGAACTGAATTGATTCTTTTTCAAACTCGCATTTTTCTGCCTTTACATAAAGTTTATGCAACCTAAGCCGAGACAGAACTTGACCTACTTGAGAGCGATGAATCTCCACTGAAGGCGAGAATACAAGGATGTCATCCAAGTAGACGATAATGAAATGATCCAAGAAGTCCTTGAGAACATCGTTAATGAAGTGTTGGAAGGTAGCTGGGGCATTACATAGCCCAAATGGCATGACCCGATATTCGAAGTGACCAAATCTAGACCTGAAGGCTGTCTTCCACTCGTCCCCAGCCCTTATTCTTATCAAATTGTATGCACCTCTAAGATCTAATTTGGTAAAGATTTTGGCTTCTCTTAATTTTTGAAACAGCTCAGGGACCAAAGGTAACGGGTATCGATTCTTGATTGTGATCTTGTTTAATTCACGATAATCGATACATGGACGAAGAGTCTTGTCCTTCTTTTCTACAAAGAAAATCCCCGCACCCGCCGGGGAAGTGGATGGTTGTATGAATCCTTTTTTGAGATTTTCTTCTATATATTGTCTTAAGGTTTCTTGTTCAGGATCAGAAAGGGGAAACATACGACCAAAAGGAATTGGTGCTCCAGGATGTAGGTCAATTGGACAGTCGTAAGGACGATGTGGGGGTAGCTGATCAGCCCCCTTTTTATCGAAAACATCGAGATACTTATGATATTGGACTGGGATAACTTCTTGCAATGAGGAGGTGCATAATAATGATCCTGTTGGAGCAGGTACATGACATTGTCTGCAATAACTGGACTCAAATGACACAGAACCAGATGACCAATTGATGATGGGATTATGTGCCTGAAGCCAAGGTAGTCCTAAGATAACAGGGTATACTGGGGAGGATACTAGGTCAAACTTTAAAAGCTCCTGATGATCCTGGTTAATGCTGGTAAGGATGGGTAAGGATTCAACTGTAACAGGACCTGAGCTTATGCCGGAACCATCAGCAAGATGGATAAACAATGGTTCCTTGCGAGGTTGTGTCGGAAATTGGTGAGTAGTAGCATATGTAATGTCCAAAAAGCAACTGCAGGCTCCGGAATCTATGATGGCGTGTGCATTAAGGATTCTTCCTGGGAGCTGGAAAGAAACAGGTATAGACAAAAGATTAGTAAAAGCTACCGTAGGCTGGGTTGGAGAAGCTCTGATGAAAATTTCCTTACCGGAAGGTCGGACAGGACAAGCTCTAAGGAAGTGACCAGAAGCTCCACAATACAGGCATAGGTTGCATTGACGGCGTCTCATTCTCTCTTCAGCAGATAAAGATGGGCGGATAAGACCTAATTGCATCGGTTCAGGCTGATCAGAAGCTGGTGCTGTTGCAGGAGCCGGAGTTACAGAGGATGGGAACCATAGTGGCCGGGCGGTGTTTTTCCTTTCCAGAAGACGCTCTCGAAAGCGGCGATCCAGCTGGATAGCCGCCTTGACCAATTCCTCCAGAGTATCAGGGACTCCTATTCTTGCCAACTCATCCTTGAGTTGGTCTGACAACCCCATACGGTATTGGAACTTTAAGGCAGACTCGTTCCAATCCGTGTCCGCGGCCCACCTTCTGAACTCCGAGGTGTACTCCTCCACCGGTCTGCGTCCTTGACGTAAATTTTGTAAGGAAGACTCAGCAGTAGCAATACGTTGCGGGTCGTCATATAATATCGCCATAGCTTCAAAGAGTGATTGTACAGAGGCAAGAGTCTGATGTTTTTGCTCCATCAAATGATGAGCCCATGATTGGGGTTCCCCTTGAAGTAATGATATAATAAATCCCACCTTTGTTTCTTCATTAGCGAAGGTCCTTGGTTGCAGAGCAAAGTAAAGTTGACAGGAGTTCCGAAAGGTACGGAATTTAGTGCGGTCACCAGAAAATCGATCAGGCAGTGGTACTCGGGGTTCAGGAGCTGGTGGCAAAACTGGAACGGAAGCTGGAGTAGGCGGAACTGGCTCTGAGGCCACAGGAGCAGAATGGCTAGGGGTGACTGCAGCTGAACCATCACTGTTAGCAAGTGTGTTGATACGTCCTTCTAGTCGAACATGTCCGGCCTGTAGTTCTTTGAAAGCATCAGTTAAAGTAGCCATTTGGGTGCAAAGAGTGCTCAGAACATTCGCTACCTCAGCGGTCTCCATTTGGCTGTAGTATTTTGTAAGGTACCTTGAGGGTTGGAGACCGATGTGCTGGAGGTAGCAGCTCTTGCAACTTACCAACGGGAAACCCTGGAGTGGAAACAGGAATCTCCAGTTGGCACGGGGCAGGAGCGCTTGCAGGAAGTCACTGTAGCGCTCCCACAGGTTGAGTCTGGTACTGCAATGACTCAAACACCAGGTAGACTTGAGGACTGAAGCAGATCCAGGAACGGGCACAGGTCTGGCAGCAAAGCGGGTACTCAAACAGGCGGTGGTCGGCAGCAGAGAGGGTAGTCGTACTTGGCAGAGGTCGGCAACAGAGCGGGTAATCAGACAGGCAGTGGTCGGCAGCAGAGAGGGTAGTCGTACTTGGCAAAGGTCGGCAACAGAGCGGGTAGTCAGACGAGCCAGGTTCAGTAACATCAGATCAGGGCAGAGCTTAGTCAGCACACGGGAACACACACACTCACAGAACTTGCTGCAATACTACAGCAACCAGAGTGTGGTGCTCTCCAGGCTTAAATAGGCCGTTTGGGCGTGCCCAGCGTAACGTACGACGCGCGTGCGCAGAAACGCACGGCGCCACGCAACGCCCACGTCAGAGCAACATGTACAAACAGACGCCCCTCACGCGTGCACGCGGCACTCACAGCAACGCCTTCCGGCGCCACTGCCTGCGCCGCCCGACGCGACGCGCATGAGCGCACCACGCCAGGCCGCCGATTATGGAGACCGGCCGAGATGCCCCCGGACGCCTGCCGACATCCGTGCGTGCCAGCCGCCTCGCCTGGACAGGTAACTGACCGTGACAGGGGGTCAGAGGGAGCGCGTCTCTAGAGGGGGTCAGAGGGAGCGCGTCTCTAGAGGGGGTCAGAGGGAGCGCGTCTCTAGAGGGGGTCAGAGGGAGCGCGTCTCTAGAGGGGGTCAGAGGGAGCGCGTCTCTAGAGGGGGTCAGAGGGAGCGCGTCTCTAGAGGGGGTCAGAGGGAGCGCGTCTCTAGAGGGGGTCAGAGGGAGAGCGTCTCTAGAGGGGGTCAGAGGGAGCGCGTCTCTAGAGGGGGTCAGAGGGAGCGCGTCTCTAGAGGGGTCAGAGGGAGCGCGTCTCTAGAGGGGCCAGAGGGAGCGCGTCTCTAGAGGGGGTCAGAGGGAGCGCGTCTCTAGAGGGGGTCAGAGGGAGCGCGTCTCTAGAGGGGGTCAGAGGGAGCGCGTCTCTAGAGGGGGTCACAGGGAGCGCATCTCTAGAGGGGGTCACAGGGAGCGCGTCTCTAGAGGGGGTCACAGGGAGCGCGTCTCTAGAGGGGGTCACAGGGAGCGCGTCTCTAGAGGGGGTCACAGGGAGCGCGTCTCTAGAGGGGGTCACAGGGAGCGCGTCTCTAGAGGGGGTCAGAGGGAGCGCGTCTCTAGAGGGGGTCAGAGGGAGCGCGTCTCTAGAGGGGGTCAGAGGGAGCGCGTCTCTAGAGGGGGTCAGAGGGAGCGCGTCTCTAGAGGGGGTCAGAGGGAGCGCGTCTCTAGAGGGGGTCAGAGGGAGCGCGTCTCTAGAGGGGGTCAGAGGGAGCGCGTCTCTAGAGGGGGTCAGAGGGAGCGCGTCTCTAGAGGGGGTCAGAGGGAGAGCGTCTCTAGAGGGGGTCAGAGGGAGAGCGTCTCTAGAGGGGGTCAGAGGGAGAGCGTCTCTAGAGGGGGTCAGAGGGAGCGCGTCTCTAGAGGGGGTCAGAGGGAGAGCGTCATCCGTGCATTCCCACCGTCCCTTGCTCGCTCTGTAGCTCTCAGCTACAGAGCGAGCGAGGGACAGTGGGAATGCGCGGATGACAGTGGTGCTACATGGAGTATACAGCTCAACGGTCCGCTGCCTTGCTAACCCTGCGCTTACCTGTATGCCTGTGATAGACACTTGAGTGCACTTGATTGTGTTTTTATGAAATAAATTTTATTGAAACTGTGGAGCATTTTAATTTCATGTCGAGCTATGGTGATGTGAAGAGGACATAAAATTGGAGCCCAGCAGTGACGAGAAGGGCAGTGAATTTATCTGAGCGCATATGATCATTTTGTATGATCGTTTGAGCCGGTGAGTGCGATCACAAGAGGTGTGGTGGCGGTTTAAAATCTTGAAGTTGGTTAATAGATCTGCGCTGATCAAGAGAGACTTTGTATAATTACAGCAGTCAGCCAATCAGAGATTATCAAATCGATCACATGATGTGTTGCCTCCACTTCCTGGTTTAGCCTACATCATTTCACCTGTAGAATAAATGACACGAAAAACTACGCCTGTCCTTAATTCTACCCTGTGGTACCAAAACTAAAAGGTTTTGGTTGTAGTTACACTTAAAGGACAACTATCGTGAAAAATTGTAAAAATGTGAAATACATGTAAACACATACCAATAAGAAGTACATTCCTTCCAGAGTAAAATGAGCCATACATTACTTTTCTCCTGTGTTGCTGTCACTTACAGTAGGTAGTAGAAATTTGACAGAACCACCAGGTTTTGGACTAGTCCATCTTTTTATGAAGGATTCTCAACATGACCTTTATTGTTTATAAATACACTCCTTGAAAAGGATTTATACAAAGATGGAGTTGGAGCAACTGATTGAGTCACTGCCACTCACTAGGTGCTTTTGAAAATAGGGAAAACCCAGGGAAACCCAGGGTACCCCACCCCCATGGAGATGGACTAGTCCAAAACCTGTTGGTTCTGTGTTTACTACCTACTGTAAGTGACAGCAAAACAGGAGAAAAGTAATTTATGGCTCATTTTACTCTGGAAGAAATGTTATTATTGGTATCTGTTTATAGGTATTTTTAATTTTACAATTTTCACAATAGTGGTCCTTTAAACAGAAAATGAATCCCATGTAAGAATTCCTAAAAGTGTTCTCCTTTATTCACCAACCTAAACAATTAGGGGAAATAACCAAACCAAGTGACTTTTCTAAGAAAGCGGCATTTCTCTAATGGGCACGCTGGGAGACTGATTATTTTTGGAACAATGACCTTGCGCAGGCTGTGAATGACAGCATAAGGCAGTCAGACAAGTAGAAGCAATTGAAATAAGTAAGTTGCTGGCATATTATTTAATTTGAATAGATGGGCAGAGGGGAGAGCTGCGGGCGGGATTGTCTTGTCTCTGACAGTGAGAATTGAGACAGACAGCTTTATTAGGGGGCACGCGTTCCTCTCCCCATTCAGGCTCCAGCGGAGAGGTGGCGGGGGCCACGTAATTAATAGCCGCTCCCGCTGAACTTGGACGTGCGCCAGCATTGTCTCCTCTGTGCTAAAGCAGCAGTAATTCATATCTCCATGTATCACGGCTTCCACCGGAGGAGGACGCTGTACAATGCCGCTAATTCCAGCAGAGGCAGCACAGAGCAGGCACCGGTTTGCCGCACACGACCCACTAAAACAACCCTTCAAACGGCCAGTCCACTCAAAAACGATGGTTCACATAGGGGTGGAGTCTGATGGCCTGACATTGCCCACAGGATTTCTAAACAGGTGGGGTACTTCTGCTTCAGCCATTTAGTAGCCAATTTATTTAGAACTCTAAATGGAAAAGGAGCACTCCATAGCGCATTACCATAAAAAGGCGTTTATTCGCAAAGATAAAATCCTACTCACAAGATGTGCAGTAAATAAATGCTTATCAGCAGAAAGGCCCGTCTGTCTGCGTCATCTGAAGAAGGGGCAGGGCGCCGAAACTCGCAATGACGCTACAGGCATGCCTGGAGTAGGCCCCGCCCATCCCGTAGCAAGACAAGCTCCTGATCCACCATAGACCGCGCTGCCGGCCACAGCACGTGCGAACCAGCCGCCTGGGTGAAAAGCGGACGGGCCTTTCCGTTGATGAGCGTTTATTTACTGCACATCTTGTGAGTATGCTTTTATCTTTGCAAATAAACTCGTTTTTATGGTAATGCACTATGGAGCGCTCCTTTTCCATTTAGAGTTTTGCATGTCTCAAATTACTGGAGCAGAGCCGTGCATAGGACCTTTAAGGATTGAAAGGACTTATGGAACTCAGGAGTGGGAGAGCAAGGATTTTTGTTTGTTTTTGAATTTATTTAGAGCCTTGCAAGTGTACCAGGCCAATCTATTTTAGCACTTTTAAAAAATGTTTTATTTCATAGATTTCCTTGCTACTAATAAGTACCACTGCAATGTGCATTTAGAATAAGAATCCGAACATTTGCATAGCGTTTTTCTCCTGTTGGCCTCAAAGCGCTCAAAAGCTGCAACCACTTAGGCCCTGTTCACATCAACAAACACGGATGGCCGTGTGTTCGGAACGCAACGCATACGAATGCACGCCATCCGCGTGCTCAAGAGGCCACCCTGCAGTGTTAGGAAGTCTTGCCGAAGAACTTCTTAAAGAGACACTGAAGCGAAAAAAAAAAACATTATGATATAATGAATTGGTTGTGCGGATAATTACTACAACATTCGTAGCAAAGAAAATATTCTCATATTTTCAGTTATATAGTTTTTTTTATAACATTGCATCATTCTCTAATATTTGCAGTTTACACACTACACAGCATTCTAAATGATTTTACAGAGTAGGCCAGTTAACTTTTGAACTACTCTCTACAGAAAAAAAGAAAAAAACTATACAGTGCCAGACACTTGAGATAATAAGCTTCAGAAGACAGAGCTCTCTGTGACTTTGAAAGTCGTGGAGCTCAATGGCTCTTTTGCAAAGATAACTGGAGTTTCTTAACTCTTCCAGTACTGGAAACAATAGTAGACTTATGTCTCTGCTCCTAATGTTTTATTTCTTAGCTGTACTACACATACAAATCATTATATCATATTTTTTTTTCGCTTCAGTGTCTCTTTAATGAATAGGTACTGACCCTAACCAGGATTCGAACCCTTGTCCCCCATGTCAAAGGTAGAGCCCTTAACCAGTGCAATAAAAGCAGACTTCTGCTTTCATTTTCTATATTCTTTGCTAGGAGAGAGACATTAAAACATTCCAAGAATTTACAGCACAAGTTCTGCCGAATGAGGCCAAAAGCAGTGTACTTCTCTCAAACGAGATATCTCTATTGAAGCTGCTAATGAGTTAAAGAGGCACTGTGGTGACATATAGTAGAATGCAGTAAACTATTCAGGATACTTGCTTTTAGAATCAATTTCCCAGTTTCAGCATCAGAAGCACTTCCTATAGCTGTACATTGCAGCCCGACCCTCCCATTGAGGCTTATCTTAGGCTGTTCTGCATCATTTTCCTCCCATTCTGGGAGACCAGGTATGTTTTTGCACTGGCCACAGAACTTCGTAAAGAAACATTCTGCAGAGATCACCTGCCAGCATTAAAAATGTCGCCACCCGTAACATTCAGAATGTGAGTCAGGGAGAGGGAAAATTTTACAATGGGCAAACACTGACTAAATAACATATGAATAATTGCATATGTTGTGGCCAGAACCCGAAGTGTGGCCACTTCGGGTTCTGGCCGGTCAATGTGCGAAGTGGCCGCTGCGCTGCAGCCAATGTTAGAAATGGAATGTTTCCTGTTAAGATTAATGTATTCTCTTGGCCGTCTCTGGCCAAATGTAGCAAATTTTAGTCAATTTGATGAAATTAAGCTGGCGGCAATGTAACGGATGAAGCCGCCGGCTTCCGTTCTCTCTCCTCCCCCTGCCACCTCTCCTCCCCAATACAGGCAGCTGGGCGGGGGGAGGGGTGGGGGGACACGTTAGCCCCCCGAGAGTTGTTTGTGCCTGCAGGAAAGCAGAGCGGGGAGGCTGCAGACATTGCTTCTGCCAGCACCCGCTCTGCAGGAACGAACAGCAGGATTCCCTGCCGCGTCGAACGACTCTGGGGGGACACACGTGTTCCCCCCCCCCCTCCCCGGCTGCCTGTATTGGGGAGGAGAGGAGGCGGGGGGGGGGGGGGGGGGAGGAGAGAGAACAGAAGCCGGCGGCTTCATCCGTTACATTGCCGCCAGCTTCATTTCATTAAATTGACTAACATTTGCTACATTTGGCCAGAGACGGCCAAGAAAATACATTAATCTTAACAGGAAACATTCCATTTCTAACATTGGCCGCAGCGCAGCGGCCACTTCGCACATTGACCGGCCAGAACCCGAAGTGGCCACACTTCGGGTTCTGGCCGTACCATATATAAAAAAAAAAAGGATTTTATACATTGTTATTTTCACTACCTTCCTCTTCAGAATCCGAAGCAAATGCAAATAATACTTTGTCTCCCAGGAAGAGTTTTATCTATCATAGCACATTTTATTTTAAAACTATAACAGTTGAAAACTGAGAAAGAATGATTTTTTTTCTTATTATTCCCTTTAAAACGCATATAAAATAAAATAAAAATAAAATATAAAAAGTACCACCCCAAGAAAGCCGGATTTGTTGTTTAAACAAAACAATATATAGATCATTTTGGTGTGATAGGTAAAGAT